>NC_139998.1:49988012-50182820 GCF_964263955.1 Coregonus lavaretus
AATGAAACACACTCTTAAAGGACAAATCCATAGATGGCCGTTTACTCTCTCTCTCTCGCCAAATTCACTCAAATTAATGGTGGTCTCTTTAAGGAATGACAGTAAAAGAGAGAATGGTATCTTATCTGACTGGGCTCACACATTGGGGATGACGATATAGTGCCCATGACATTTGGATTGTATTTTTTTTTTTTTTTTTTTTTTTTTCACCTTTATTTAACCAGGTAAACCAGTTGAGAACAAGTTCTCATTTACAACTGCGACCTGGCCAAGATAAAGCAAAGCAGTGCGATAAAAACCACAACACAGAGTTACATATGGGGTAAAACAAAACAAAGTCAAAAATACAACAGAAATACATATAATATACAGTGTGCAAATTTAGCAAGTTATGGAGGTAAGGCAATAAAATAGGCTATAGTGCAAAATAATTACAATTTAGTATTAACACTGGAATGATGTGCAAGAGATGATGTGCAAATAGAGATACTGGTGTACAAATGAGCAAAATAAATAACAATATAGGGATGAGGTAGTTGGGCGGGCTAATTTCTGATGGGCTGTGTACAGGTGCAGTGATCGGTAAGGTGCTCTGACAACTGATGCTTAAAGTTAGTGAGGGAGATAAGTGTCTCCAGCTTCAGAGATTTTTGCAATTCGTTCCAGTCATTGGCAGCAGAGAACTGGAAGGAATTGCGGCCAAAGGAGGTGTTGGCTTTGGGGATGACCAGTGAGATATACCCGCTGGAGCGCAGACTACGGGTGGGTGTTGCTATGGTGACCAATGAGCTAAGATAAGGCGGGGATTTGCCTAGCAGTGATTTATAGATGGCCTGGAGCCAGTGGGTTTGGCGACGAATATGTAGTGAGGACCAGCCAACAAGAGCGTACAGGTCACAGTGGTGGGTAGTATATGGGGCTTTGGAGACAAAACGGATGGCACTGTGATAGACTACATCCAATTTGCTGAGTAGAGTGTTGGAGGCTATTTTGTAAATGACATCGCCGAAGTCAAGGATCGGTAGGATAGTCAGTTTTACGAGGGCATGTTTGGCAGCATGAGTGAAGGAGGCTTTGTTGCGAAATAGGAAACCGATTCTAGATTTAACTTTGGATTGGAGATTCTTAATGTGAGTCTGGAAGGAGAGTTTACAGTCTAACCAGACACCTAGATATTTGTAGTTGTCCACATACTCTAGGTCAGACCCGTCTAGAGTAGTGATTCTAGTCGGGTGGGCGGGTGCAAGCAGCGTTCGGTTGAAGAGCATGCAAGTATGAGAAGTGTGTATGAGCTGGATATGTAATAAACAGAGAGGCAGATAATGCCTTACTAAAGCCTTACTAAAGCTGAGTGGTATAACTTTATTTTCTCAGTAACACACACCTGCTACCGCCGTCTCTCTCTGTCTCTCTCTCTCTCTCTCTCTCTCGCTCTCTCTCTCTCTCTCTCTCTCTCTCTCTCTCTCTGTCTCTGTCTCTGTCTCTGTCTCTGTCTCTGTCTCTGTCTCTGTCTCTGTCTCTGTCTCTGTCTCTGTCTCTGTCTCTCTCTCTCTCTCTGTCTCTGTCTCTGTCTCTGTCTCTGTCTCTGTCTCTGTCTCTCTCTCTCTCTCTCTCTCTCATGTTCAACCCATTATTGTTTCTAAATCTGAGGCTCCCCTATTGTTGTACTATTTTTCTCCTTGGCCTCATTTTAATGTCTTTCAATTGTCGGTTGAGAAGTGTGCAGTCCTTTGTCCTGACAGTGTTTTGTGTGTGTGGTTCTAGGTCCTGACCATGCTATGTGTTTGCCCTGCTGTTCTCGGTCCTGACCATGCTATGTGTTTGCCCTGCGGTTCTCGGTCCTGACCATGCTATGTGTTTGCCCTGCGGTTCTCGGTCCTGACCATGCTATGTGTTTGCCCTGCGGTTCTCGGTCCTGACCATGCTATGTGTTTGCCCTGCGGTTCTCGGTCCTGACCATGCTATGTGTTTGCCCTGCGGTTCTCGGTCCTGACCATGCTATGTGTTTGCCCTGCGGTTCTCGGTCCTGACCATGCTATGTGTTTGCCCTGCGGTTCTCGGTCCTGACCATGCTATGTGTTTGCCCTGCAGTTCTCGTCCTGACCATGCTATGTGTTTGCCCTGCGGTTCTCGTCCTGACCATGCTATGTGATTGCCCTGCGGTTCTCGGTCCTGACCATGCTATGTGTTTGCTCTGCGGTCCCAGGTCCTGACCGTGTTTTGTGGTTCTTCACAGGAGGCTTCACTGTGCCAGGAACTACATTCACATTCAGCTGTTTGTCACCTTCATGCTAAAGTCGGTGGCTGTGTTTATCAAGGACGCCATACTGTTCGCCAGCGACGACACCAACCACTGCACCTTCTCCACCGTAAGTCAACTGCACAGAGACCACTGCACCCTCTCCACCGTAAATAAACCGTAAGTCAACCACTGCACCCTCTCAACTGTAAGTCAACCACTGCACCCTCTCAACCGTAAATCAACCACTGCACCCTGTCAACCATAAAACAACCACTACACCCTGTTAACCGTAAATCAACCACTGCACCCTATCAACCGTAAATCAACCACTGCACCCTCTCAACCGTAAATCAACCAACCACTGAACCCTGTCAACCGTAAATCAACCACTGCACCCTGTCAACCGTAAATCAACCACTGCACCCTCTCAACCGTAAATCAACCACTGCACCCTCTCCACCGTAAATCAACCACTGCATCCTGTCAACCGTAAATCAACCACTGCACCCTGTCAACCGTAAATCAACCACTGCACCCTGTCAACAGTAAATCAACCACTGCACCCTCTCAACCGTAAATCAACCACTGCACCCTGTCAACAGTAAATCAACCACTGCATCCTGTCAACCGTAAATCAACCACTGCACCCTGTCAACCATAAAACAACCACTACACCCTGCCAACCGTAAATCAACCACTGCACCCTATCAACCGTAATTCAACCACTGCACCCTGTCAACCGTAAATCAACCACTGCACCCTCTCAACCGTAAATCAACCACTGCACCCTCTCAACCGTAAATCAACCAACCACTGCACCCTGTCAACCGTAAATCAACCACTGCACCCTCTCAACCGTAAATCAACCACTGCACCCTGTCAACCGTAAATCAACCACTGCACCCTGTCAACCGTAAATCAACCACTGCACCCTCTCAACCGTAAATCAACCACTGCATCCTGTCAACCGTAAATCAACCACTGCACCCTGTCAACCGTAAATCAACCACTGCACCCTGTCAACAGTAAATCAACCACTGCACCCTCTCAACCGTAAATCAACCACTGCACCCTGTCAACAGTAAATCAACCACTGCACCCTGTCAACTGTACATCAACCACTGCATCCTGTCAACCGTAAATCAACCACTGCACCCTGTCAACCATAAAATAACCACTACACCCTGCCAACCGTAAATCAACCACTGCACCCTATCAACCGTAATTCAACCACTGCACCCTGTCAACCGTAAATCAACCACTGCACCCTCTCAGCCGTAAATCAACCACTGCACCCTCTCAACCGTAAATCAACCAACCACTGCACCCTGTCAACCGTAAATCAACCACTGCACCCTCTCAACCGTAAATCAACCACTGCACCCTGTCAACCGTAAATCAACCACTGCACCCTGTCAACTGTAAATCAACCACTGCACCCTCTCAACCGTAAATCAACCACTGCACCCTGTCAACCGTAAATCAAGCACTGCACCCTGTCAACCGTAAATCAACCACTGCATCCTGTCAACCGTAAATCAACCACTGCACCCTATCAACCGTAAATCAACCACTGCACCCTGTCAACCGTAAATCAACCACTGCACCCTGTCAACCGTAAATCAACCACTGCACCCTGTCAACTCTAAATCAACCACTGCACCCTGTCAACTGTAAATCAACCACTGCACCCTGTCAACTGTAAATCAACCACTGCACCCTGTCAACCGTAAATCAACCACTGCACCCTGTCAACCGTAAATCAACCACTGCACCCTGTTAACTGTAAAACAACCACTGCACCCTCTCAACCGTAAATCAACCATTGCACCCTGTCAACAGTAAATCAACCACTGCACCCTGTCAACCGTACATCAACCACTGCATCGTGTCAACCGTAAATCAACCACTGCACCCTGTCAACCATAAAACAACCACTACACCCTGCCAACCGTAAATCAACCACTGCACCCTATCAACCGTAATTCAACCACTGCACCCTGTCAACCGTAAATCAACCACTGCACCCTGTCAACCGTAAATCAACCACTGCACCCTCTCAACCGTAAATCAACCACTGCACCCTGTCAACCGTAAATCAACCACTGCACCCTGTCAACCGTAAATCAACCACTGCACCCTCTCAACCGTAAATCAACCACTGCATCCTGTCAACCGTAAATCAACCACTGCACCCTGTCAACCGTAAATCAACCACTGCGTCCTGTCAACAGTAAATCAACCACTGCACCCTCTCAACCGTAAATCAACCACTGCACCCTGTCAATAGTAAATCAACCACTGCACCCTGTCAACCGTACATCAACAACTGCATCCTGTCAACCGTAAATCAACCACTGCACCCTGTCAACCATAAAATAACCACTACACCCTGCCAACCGTAAATCAACCACTGCACCCTATCAACCGTAATTCAACCACTGCACCCTGTCAACCGTAAATCAACCACTGCACCCTCTCAGCCGTAAATCAACCACTGCACCCTCTCAACCGTAAATCAACCAACCACTGCACCCTGTCAACCGTAAATCAACCACTGCACCCTCTCAACCGTAAATCAACCACTGCACCCTGTCAACCGTAAATCAACCACTGCACCCTGTCAACTGTAAATCAACCACTGCACCCTCTCAACCGTAAATCAACCACTGCACCCTGTCAACCGTAAATCAAGCACTGCACCCTGTCAACCGTAAATCAACCACTGCATCCTGTCAACCGTAAATCAACCACTGCACCCTGTCAACCGTAAATCAACCACTGCACCCTGTCAACTCTAAATCAACCACTGCACCCTGTCAACTGTAAATCAACCACTGGACCCTGTCAACTGTAAATCAACCACTGCACCCTGTCAACCGTAAATCAACCACTGCACCCTGTCAACCGTAAATCAACCACTGCACCCTGTTAACTGTAAAACAACCACTGCACCCTCTCAACCGTAAATCAACCACTGCATCCTATCAACCGTAAATCAACCACTTCACCCTGTCAACTGTAAATCAACCACTGCACCCTCTCAACCGTAAATCAACCACTGCACCCTCTCAACCGTAAATCAACCAACCACTGCACCCTGTCAACCGTAAATCAACCACTGCACCCTCTCAACCGTAAATCAACCACTGCACCCTGTCAACCGTAAATCAACCACTGCACCCTCAACCGTAAATCAACCACTGCATCCTCTCAACCGTAAATCAACCACTGCACCCTGTCAACCGTAAATCAAGCACTGCACCCTGTCAACCGTAAATCAACCGCTGCATCCTGTCAACCGTAAATCAACCACTGCACCCTGTCAACCGTAAATCAACCACTGCACCCTGTCAACCGTAAATCAACCACTGCACCCTCTCAACCGTAAATCAACCACTGCACCCTATCAACCGTAAATCAACCACTGCACCCTGTCAACCGTAAATCAACCACTGCATCCTGTCAACCGTAAATCAACCACTGCACCCTGTCAACTCTAAATCAACCACTGCACCCTGTCAACTGTAAATCAACCACTGCACCCTGTCAACTGTAAATCAACCACTGCACCCTGTCAACCGTAAATCAACCACTGCACCCTGTCAACCGTAAATCAACCACTGCACCCTGTTAACTGTAAAACAACCACTGCACCCTCTCAACCGTAAATCAACCACTGCATCCTATCAACCGTAAATCAACCACTTCACCCTGTCAACTGTAAATCAACCACTGCACCCTCTCAACCGTAAATCAACCACTGCACCCTGTCAACTGTAAATCAACCACTGCACCCTCTCAACCGTAAATCAACCACTGCACCCTATCAACCGTAAATCAACCACTGCACCCTGTCAACTGTAAATCAACCACTGCACCCTGTCAACCGTAAATCAACCACTGCACCCTGTCAACCGTAAATCAACCACTGCACCCTGTTAACTGTAAAACAACCACTGCACCCTCTCAACCGTAAATCAACCACTGCATCCTATCAACCGTAAATCAACCACTTCACCCTGTCAACTGTAAATCAACCACTGCACCCTCTCAACCGTAAATCAACCACTGCACCCTGTCAACTGTAAATCAACCACTGCACCCTCTCAACCGTAAATCAACCACTGCACCCTATCAACCGTAAATAAACCACTGCACCCTGTCAACTGTAAATCAACCACTGCACCCTCTCAACCGTAAATCAACCACTGCACCCTATCAACCGTAAATCAACCACTGCAACGTCTCTACTTCGCACTACTCTTACCTCTCTCGCTTTCTCAATCTTCCCCTCTTCCTCTGTGCCTCTCTTTCTCTCTCTCTCATCCCCTCTTCCCTGTTTTCCCCCCTCTCTCCAGGCAGCCTGTAAGGCATCGGTAGCCTTCTGTCACTACTGTGTCATGACTAACTTCTTCTGGCTCCTGGTTGAGGCCCTCTACCTCAACTCACTGCTCCTCTCCTCCTTCCACCACTACCGCCGCTGCCTCTGGGGCTTTGGCCTGCTGGGCTGGGGTGAGCACTTTCCACCTCGCTCCCGACTCTCTGTCTGTCTGTAGTAATTCCTTTGGTTCATGAAAGAGCCATTTGTTTATGCAGCTTCAGTTCGTGGTGTGTAACGATTCAAATACGGTTTGATATTCATTCCACTACGCGTTTTTAGAATGAATTGAAATGAACTCAAGGTCAAACAACTGTGCAAAACATCGCTTGCTCATTATTTTTAAATGGCACAAATAACTCTCTGTAGATAGAGAGGACTGAACTTTAGTTAAGTTAAACTTAGTGGCCCGTGACAATTCCCACTGGTATTTTGGATTGGATTAAGATGTTAATAATATTTTTTCCCTTATGTGACTTTTAGTCTTTCATGCTGTCTAGTGTTGCATATAGTTATTATTATTAATCGTCTGAGATAAATTTGAGTTTTTCGATGTGGCTCGTTGATTTGCATATGAATCAAGAAATTGCTAATTAATTGTTCTGCTGCCATTTCTCCCCCAATCTGATCATGATGCACATTCTACTGAGATGTTAACAGCAGGTGTTTTCCACTCAGTTAATGAAATGCTTAAATACATTACTTTTGCTATTTCAATTCTTGGTCCTTAGACATTCAGGTGTATTTAATTGAAGCAGAACAGGGAGTAGATTACAGGGAAGTTCTGGTAAAACCTGTGCAGCTACTGAAAGTAGTACTGAGCTCTAAATTCTCCATAATTACTCAGTAAGTGCTACATCTCATCATATAATTGCTACATCCCGCTGACTACTCCAAAATGTACTTATTTTGTATAATTACTGTATGTCTCTCATGTTCAGCCAAACAGCACATGCCTTTAAACTAACCAGTATAACAAGTTCCTTCTTTCGTCTTCACAAACTTTACATTTATCATTTGCCTCTACACTCTTTACATTAACATTTTACTTTTCAAGTTTATCCTTGATTCTTTGCCTTAATTTTCAGGTGTACCCATCGTCTTCACAGTCATATGGATTGGGTCCAGGGTGTATTTTGAAGATACTGAGTGAGCATTATTCTCTCAAAGTACTGTATACCTGATAACCCTAATCGTGTACTGTCCTCAGTTGAGGCCATTTCCTTTCCTCTAGAAAATGGTTTGTGATTTGGTACTCGCTATTCTCAGTAGGGTTGTATAGTCAGTGTTTACATGTAACTATAATATTCACAGAGAAAGGCTCTAGTTGGTCTTACTCCCACCAGAGACTGAAATAGCTGAAGGGCCTTTACGTACTGTACTGTCTGTTTAGTCTGACCGATCGTTCGCCTCTCCTCCTATAGATGCTGGGACATCAATGAGGACTCCCCCTATTGGTGGATCGTAAAAGGGCCAATTGTTGTTTCTATCGGGGTGAGTAGACCCTATAGAGGTGCAGTCATACACGTGTCATTATATCTTAAAAGGGACATACCTACTGATTATAGGTCAAGCATATCATGGCATTGTTCAATACTCATTTCTGATGGGCTTGAATGGCATTCTAGAGTGTGCATTATTTTTTTAAATCTTTATTTAACTAGGCAAGTCAGTTAAGAACAAATTCTTATTTACAATAACGGCCTACACCGGACGACGCTGGGCCAATTGTGTGCCGCCCTATGGGACTCCCAATCACGGCCGGTTGTGATACAGCCTGGAATTGAACCAGGGGGTCTGTAGTGACGCCTCAAGCACTGAGATGCAGTGCCTTAGACCACTGCGCCACTCGGGAGCCCATTTAAAGTGGAACTTACAGCATTTTAACTACTTTGCAGATATGAAACAAAGAGACAATCATAATATCAGTCCAAAATATCTAATTCCCAGTTTATGCTTCAAAACCAATGTTATAAAGGGGGTTTAAAAAAAAAGTTATATTTGACTCAAACTTCCATGACATACAGTAAGGCATTGTTGTAAATCACAGCTGGCCTGGTACATTGTTTTGCTGCCTCCACACATTCGGGATGCACTGTTTCAATTTCAATGACTCAATATTTTGAACAAAAACAGACGACTGTAACTAAGGCTGGGAATGTCAATATAATCAAACTAGCAAGGCCAATGATCACGGCTCTGTCAAACAAGGCCTGCGGGCCAAATAGGACACACAAGCGAGTATAAATGAGTCATCTACTAATTACAGCCTGATGTGCTTGCATCAGTGAATTCAACTTACATTTTAGTCATTTAGCAGATGCTCTTATCCAGAGCGACTTACAGTTAGTGCATACATAATTTTTTATACCCCCCGTTGGAAGCGAACCCACAACCCTGGCGTTGCAAACGCCATGCTCTACCAACTGAGCTACATCCCTGCCAGCCATTCCCTCCCCTACCCTGGGCCAATTGTGCGCCGCCCCATGGGTCTCCCGGTCGCGGCCGGCTACGACAGAGCCTGGATTCGAACCAGGATCTCTAGTGGCACAGCTAGCACTGCGATGCAGTGCCTTAAACCACTGCGCCACTCGGGAGGACAATTGCGTTGCTTTTGTGTGTCCAGTTTACAGCGCACAGCGGAAGGACAGACACATGTACAAAGTGTACAGACACTAAAATGTTGCAGTCTGGCTTCACGTTGCTAAAACGCTGTCAGTTCCACTTTAAGCAATAAGGCACGCGAGGCAGTGCTGTATCAGTGACTGTATTCATGAGACAGCACTGCCTCGCATGCCTTATTGCTTTTATAAAACTGTTACCAACATATTCAAATAACAATAAATTACATATTTTCATTCATGTTTTATTTTAATAAATCAATTCATTCAATTTCATTCTTCCACCAGAAGATGTAGTCTGGACAAAAACCTTGTTGTTAGTTCTTTTGGTCATGTTGCTAGAGACCCAGTCATTAATTATTTTTGCATAGTTACTATGCAAAAGACTGGTCGTCCATTCTAAACAAAATGGTTGCTACGCAGGCTGGATAACGTTCTTGTCACTTGCTAGCTAACTAGCCAACTTCAGCTAACTCATTCACTTCAAACATTGAACCTGGAATGACAGTACACTAGCTGCATTTTCATTTGTTTGAGCATTTTTTCTATGGCCATTTTCTTGGACATGTCCCATGATAACGTAGTTCAGGCATAATTTCGACTGGCTCAGAAAAAGTTCCCGTTCACTCTATGTATGGTACTAAAGAGAACGAAATTCAAAAGTGAAACGTTTCCAGATAGGCAGACAGCAAGCTTATATTAACCCCTGCTGTCCCAAACTAAATGCTAGAATGGAAGCAACGGGAAATAATGTGAGTTGAGATAAATACAAGAGATGATTCAGACAGCAACATGAACATAATATTCTTATGGAGGTGCAGTAATAATTTTCAGATGAAACTGTTAGCAGGCATAGGTGTGTGTGACGGTCAATACAGCACAGCTTCGAACGCTGCTCGTCCAATCAGCATCCAGGATCCAAACAACCAGTTTTAGAACTCAGCAATAAGGCCAGAGGGGGTTTGGTATATGGCCAATATACCACGGCTGTCAGCCAATCAGCATTCAGGGCTCGAACCAACCAGTTTTTAATTCCCTATAATGCATGGTACAGTATGTCAGCACGGTAGAATTCAATGGCTATAGTTCATTCTTACATTCATTCTTGCAGGTTTTGAAAGCAAAAGTCTAATTGAAAACAGTACTGGCATTGTTGAATTAGATTTCCATAATAGCAAGCTAGGACTGATTGTTTGGTTAGCTAAAAACTGGCAACTCTGTTTGTTTGGTTACCAAGGCAACTACAGTAGCTCTCTAGTAAAATTGATGCCTACTTCAGTGCATGTTGAACACATTCCTCCCTGCAAATGAACACATTTTTAGCAGCAAATGTGTAAATTATTGCCATGGAATAAAGGGGATAATCTACTCGGGCTTTGTGTTCTCTGAAAACTAATTCAACTCTGTGGAAGGTTATTTTCACCAAAGATTTCTATAACTAAACCAAGAGCCCACAGCCTGTCGTTTCCAATGGGAACAAATGAGTCATAGTGGGCAGAACAAGCAAGGAGGTGGGCAGAGTCCAAAGGGTAAAGTCTACAAAACTTAGTCCACTCTGTTCATAAGATTCTAGTTTGGGGAACAGAAAACTGCATTGAGATCAAATGTTTCATTGATGAGAAAATGTGCAGAATGTCGGCCAAAATCCATCTCATTCCATCTTCTCCCACTGCCGGCCAGTGGGTTTCCACTCACTACCATATTTGGTAGTGAGTGGAAACGCCAAGCGGATGCTTCACATTTATACATCCGGTGAAATATCTGTCTCATTGTTATATCCATGGTTCCACTCAGCTGGCGTGTCGTGGAACACACCTTCCATGTCATTCATTATTTTCCATAGAACGCATAGCCTTATCCCTTACTTATGTGACAGGGAACTTGTGATTGTTTTTTTGCCTACTTTTAAAGAAAGTTGATGCTCTATTCTGATATTTCTCCAATGATCTCTGTCGATTCTAGGAAGGGAAAATTGTCTTGAATCCATACAAAGCCAAATACAGAGTGTGGTTTTCCTGTTGCCATGGCAATGCATGTTGCAACCAAGCAAAGGAGGAATATTGTTTGTTTGTTTAGTTTACTTTATTTAATCCCCTTGGGAAGATTGTTTCCTAGTTTTTCTATAGCTGTACTCATGTTGTGTTACTGTAAACCATTTTGAGACACTGCTGATTTAAAAAAGGGCTTTATAAAATGATTGACACGATTTGTATGAAATTATTTTTATCAACAGGTCAATTTCATCCTCTTTATGAACATCATCAGAATCCTGATACAGAAACTGAACCCTCGTCTGATCCAGTTCAATAACTCAGACCACTACAGGTGAGGGGTCTTTTCATAGGATGATACAAGAAAGGAGCGATATGATTGGATAAGAAGTTGGGTATCCTAGTGGAGAGATTATTTGATTGGGCAATTCCAATGGGAAGTTATCTGCCTCGAAAAGACAGGGGGAGGCAATTATAGGATACAATCTAGATTATATCTACTGTACTATCGATCAATGGGAGATCTGAATGAAGCCAACTTTTCTAGTCTCCATTTTGAGGAAAGAGATAATAATCATAATCACTATGACTGACTGAGTATTCTGAGTACCTTATGCAATGCAGAAGTAGGTAATAAAGTTTGTTGCTCAAGCACATTCTAGGGTCTCTGAAGTCCAGTCCATTTAGAGGTTACTGAAGGGAACGGTCTACTCAGTTGCTAGGCTGCTGCATTGCGCCGGTTAAATGTAGTACATTTCAGCAGTACATTAGAGAGAGAACAAAGTGTACGAATTGTAATGCAAAAGCACTTTTCATGTACACCATTAGGCCTATTCTAGGGGCGCTTTTAGGGAGTTCAGAAACAGGCCTCTTATGAAGAGCTCTGTTGCAGATTGATTGGCTCAGAGGCTTTGTATACCGGAAAAACTGCATCAAACTTTGAACTGGAGTTAATTTGATTTCAGTTAATTTAAGTACATTTTCAGTTCATTTAAGTTAATTATGTTCCGTTAATATCAATTCCTATAGTTAATTTCATGTGAATGTCTGTCTGCTACCTTCTGTAATCATGGCTGGATTTCACTTCTATTACTCATTCACATTGCACCACCTTGATAACTTTCCCTCGCAGATTTGAGAGCACTGGTTTAATAGGTGAAAACAATGGCAGAAAATCGACCTATTACTTACCTATCCAGTCCCTTGATATCCAGGAAGGAGAGTAGTCAAGGGCTGAAGGAAGGGAACATGTTTTCGTAATGAATTCATCCTATGTGGGAAAGGTCTGATTCACCCAATGTCTGACCAGGAACCTACACCACTTCACCCACCACTGAGTCACTGCAGTGTGTCTGACCAGGAACGTTCACCATATCACCCACCACTGAGTCACTGCAGTGTGTCTGACCAGGAACCTTCACCACATCACCCACCACTGAGTCACTGCAGTGTGTCTGACCAGGAACCTTCACCACATCACCCACCACTGAGTCACTGCAGTGTGTCTGACCAGGAACCTTCACCATATCACCCACCACTGAGTCACTGCAGTGTGTCTGACCAGGAACCTTCACCACATCACCCACCACTGAGTCACTGCAGTGTGTCTGACCAGGAACCTTCACCACATCACCCACCACTGAGTCACTGCAGTGTGTCTCACCAGGAACCTTCACCACATCACCCACCACTGAGTCACTGCAGTGTGTCTGACCAGGAACCTTCACCACATCACCCACCACTGAGTCACTGCAGTGTGTCTGACCAGGAACCTTCACCACATCACCCACCACTGAGTCACTGCAGTGTGTCTGACCAGGAACCTTCACCACATCACCCACCACTGAGTCACTGCAGTGTGTCTCACCAGGAACCTTCACCACATCACCCACCACTGAGTCACTGCAGTGTGTCTGACCAGGAACCTTCACCACATCACCCACCACTGAGTCACTGCAGTGTGTCTCACCAGGAACCTTCACCACATCACCCACCACTGAGTCACTGCAGTGTGTCTGACCAGGAACCTTCACCACATCACCCACCACTGAGTCACTGCAGTGTGTCTGACCAGGAACCTTCACCACATCACCCACCACTGAGTCACTGCAGTGTGTCTGACCAGGAACCTTCACCACATCACCCACCACTGAGTCACTGCAGTGTGTCTGACCAGGAACCTACACCACATCACCCACCACTGAGTCACTGCAGTGTGTCTGACCAGGAACCTTCACCACTTCACCCACCACTGAGTCACTGCAGTGTGTCTGACCAGGAACCTACACCACTTCACCCCTCAAGAGGCTTAGCAGATGAATACCTTATTGGAGGGGAGTGCATAATAATTAACTAGAGCCCTGAAAGCCTTCATGCATATGTAGGTGCTATTATATTATCAGCAAAGGTCAGTGAAGTAGACTGTAAAAAAAAAAAAAAGACATGAATACCCATAATATAATATATGATACCAGTATTCTCCCACTCGTAAATTACTTTGAAATGCATTATTGTACACAATCACATATACACCAACATTTCACAGGCATTTCGCTACACCCGCAATAACATCTGCTAAATAAATGTATGTGTATGCGACCAAAACATTTGATTTGATAAACATGTAAACATAAACACCCCCAGAGCATATTACTCAAACGTATTCTCTCTTCCCTCCTCTCTGCTAGACGGCTGACTAAGTCAACCCTCCTCCTCATCCCCCTCTTCGGGACCCCCTACATGGTGTTTAACTTCCTACCTGACTACTTCAGTGTTAGCATGCGCCTCTGGATCGAGCTCTGCATGGGCTCCTTTCAGGTACTCTTGATCCTCTTACACACACTCACATGCTTGGCCTACACACACACACACACACACCAGGGTTTCCGTTACGAAAATTTGGTGCCGGACGCTTGACCCGCAGCATTTTAATTTACCGGTCATTTAAGAAATGTACCGGATCCATATGCTATGGTTGCGCAACCTGGTTAGAGCATCCAGAAATCACATTTACTTTATGGAAATTAATCTTAACACAACATGCAATGCAAATGCAACGGCGTGCGTCATTCTTACCGAATTCCGATGAGCAATTTGAAGACGTTAGAATAAATAGGCGGGGCGTCCATAAGGTTAGGGAAGCTAAACGTTCCCAAAAGTAAATTGAATTAAATTGCCGAAATTATGTAGCCTAAATAGCTTACTCCTCTCTATACATAAATAAATATAATCATTCAAAATAGGCTACTACACCAGAAAGCATGATTTAGCCACAGAGGATCATTAGCTTCTTAAAAAACAAAGCTGTAGATTGTTTTAAATCGCATAGCCTACAGTCGGAAGGGCATGCATTTTGGCCAGAGCGCTCGGCAAATACCAAATAGAAAAACCGTTTGGAAAGCGAAATGGCTATTGCTGTAAATAAAAGACAACGAAAAGACTCCAATCTGTCTTTTAATGATCAAAATTCTCAACTTAATTGAGCGAAAAGTAGCCTATCTTATTGGCACTGTTGATAAAACAAGTTTACTGGAGAACTGAGACCAAGTAGAGACTTTGGACAGGGTGGATAATGGTATAATAAAAGGCAGTTTATTCAGAGGTAAAGATATCTGGAATCGCGTGCACGGACCCGTTCGTCAATCTCGTAGGGAGATATCTGAGAGAGCGCCCCGAAACATTGTGTGCTGACATTTTATACAATAAAATGAAGTAGGTTGAATCTAGTAGTTCTGATCTTCTGATTGGTCCTGATGAGTTGGGCGAGGTCCCCTCCAGGTTAGTATCACTGTTGCATTGGCTCTGAGTCGGGTTCTCTGTCTTCAGATGTTCAGCCTAAGAGAAGGGGATTTTTGTGTGTGTGTGTGTGTGTGTGTGTATGTGTGTGTGTGTGTGTGTGTGTGTATGTGTGTGTATGTGTGTGTATTTGTGTGTGTGTGTGTGTGTGTGTATGTGTGTGTGTGTGTGTGTGTGTGTGTGTGTGTGTATGTGTGTGTGTGTGTGTGTGTGTATGTGTGTGTATGTGTGTGTGTGTGTGTGTGTGTGTGTGTGTATGTGTGTGTGTGTGTGTGTGTGTCCTCAGAGCAAGAACTCGTGAGTTGGAAGAACTGAGAGACCTATGGCGTGGGTGTTGTCCTTAGCCACCTGCTGATAAGGCTGACAAGATAGGACTCTTTTGTGCATTGTATTGAATACAAAGGCCCAACACAAAATGGGTCATGCACAAGATTTTAGTCAGACCAAGCTATAACATTATATATTTACTACGACAAATCCCTCTCTTCACGTCTCCCCAGAGACGTGACCAAGTAACAGTAAAGAAGGAAAACTTAAGACGTGACACAAGCTAACAGTGTAATTGGCAAAATAGGGAAAACTTTATCAGAAGATAAAGTTTTGATTCCCCCTCTTCACGTCACACAAGAGACGTGACAAAAAGCTTAAATGCTGCAATTTGGCAAAATAGGGAAAACTTTATCAGAAGATAAAGTTTTAATTCCCCCTCTTCACGTCTCACAAGAGACGTGACTCAAGCTAATAGTGCAATTGGCAAAATAGGGAAAACTTTATCAGAAGATAAAGTTTTACATTCCCCCTCTTCACGTCTCACAAGAGACGTGACAAAAAGCTTAAATGCTGCAATTGGCAAAATAGGGAAAACTTTATCAGAAGATAAAGTTTTACATTCCCCCTCTTCACGTCTCACAAGAGACGTGACAAAAAGCTTAAATGCTATTCATCATCCAGATATCCTTGGTCAGCATCGTCAATAGCAAGCAAAGGAAACATCTGACCGTTATCTGCAGGATGTGGATCAATAGCGGTGGTTATAATCCTGGTTGTCAGCGTCCGTATGCATGGAATGCAACAGCATCCACAAAGCACTAGAATTGCAGCAAAAACAGAGATGGATACAAGTATAGAAGAAACAAGCGTTTTATATTTACCAAACGCATCCATCCAAGAGTCCCACATTGAAGTATCCACCCCTGAGTGGCTCTTCATTTTGCCATTAAGAGTTCGTAACCCTTCCAGGGCAATTATCAAACTTCCATCTGCAGCAGTATTATTAGGAATAAAAGTACAACATTGTTCACCAAACATAGCACATACTCCTCCTTTTTCAGCCAGGAGCATGTCGACAGCAATACGATTTTGGAAAGCCATGAGAGAGGTTGCAGCCAACTGGCCATGCACCTCCTCAAAACCTTGTTGTGTCCAATTGCCTAATTTTTGAACATTAATGTATGTAGTTAATTCTATCGACGTTTTTATTAATGGTATAACAGTCAGCACCCAAAAGACACTAACTGTACTCCATGTACCCATGTTCAAGGACAGTTTCACAGACAACAAAGAGAGAGTGTTCTTATCAGCCTGTTATGTGAAACAATCCATATCAGTACAGTGCTCCTCCTTAATGCATTCCTTCCAAGCTATTCATCACATACAGATCCAATTAAAAATAAAAGCCAACAATTTTATGGTGTCACTCTAAACAGAGTATAATCACCCTTAAGAATAACAGGATATGGAAATTAAATCACAACATTTAATGTTAATAAAAAATAAAAATAATAATTTTAACCCTCTATTCCTCCCCTACACCTAACATGTACTGAGTTGGCTACCAGCCACCCAGGAATCCTTTACCTTCACATCAGGAAGAATAAACAATCACAGTGGTTAGTAAAAACATAAGGTAATAAATGAGCAAGAACTGAAAATAAATGCGTGTATGTATTTTACTAGGCAAAACATGGATCATCCAGCTTGGTCTCAGAGTCAGTAGCAGAGTCACCTGCATCATCCTGGGCCGGTAACAACAGCATCATACCTGACGCCTGCACCACTCCTACCACTGACCTCCTGAGACAGGGGACGATGCAAGCAGCACAACACATTAACAGCAAAAACACAATTACTAGGGTCAGAAATCCAGTAACCACCATAGAAGAGTACTCACCAAACCAGTCACTCAGCCAGGAAATAAGGCAACATCCACAAAGAACAAGTATACCCATAGAGGCCATAAGTTCACCCAGAATAGTCACAACAATAGTTTTCCATTTACCAAATATGTTATCAAACCAACCGTCTATGGAGCTATCAATACCAGAGTTCTCAACCAGTTCGTTCTCCAGCGTGGTGATGGTCACTCAAGCGCTTTGGTCACGGGCCCGTCCGGTGCTATATTGTTGGAGATGAAAGTACAGCACATATATCCAAACAGAACACAAACCCCGTCCCGCTCAGCCAAAAGCATATCTAAAGCTATTCTATTCTGCCATGTCATTAAGCTAGTTGCCGCTGTCTGCTCAGCTAATCCCTTTATTGCATCACGAGTGTGGTTTATAAATATTTTGCTGGTTATATTAAATATAATTTATCCAATCCACATTTTTATTAATTGTTTGACCACCAGAAAATACTTGATTCAAACCCAGCTGCGATCTGATTGTGGATCCCATCAAAATCTGCAATCCTTTCATCAAAGGATCCCGGGAGGAGGTCCTACTTTCTATGTGACAACTCACCAGTCTCTGACACGTTTGATTGTTTGCGTATGTAGGTGAGTTCACAATCAGTTATCACCACACATCCATCAGATGTCAGCACGGGTCTGGTTTTTGGCTCCTAAAATCCTCTGGCTGCAACAAAGAGGAGAGATTAGTCATGGTCTCTTTAGGTGTAACATTCTCTGTGTGGGAGCAGGAGCTAAAAGGCCCTACCCTGTATCCTATCCTTACTAGTCCTAGAAAAACAATTAGAATCCCCTTTGACTTCAAACTGAGGCAACCCAGGTCGGGATGACTTTGTTATCGGGGGAAACAGATAGTGCAAGTTACCATAAGACTCTTTCACCACATTCCCAGGTGGCTTGCATGGAGGAAAAACCTGACAGAGAGTTAAAGCCTGTCAAGGGGAACGGAGTAGTTGTTAACCCTGGTTTGGCTGTCCCACAGGCAAAACAGTCCTCTTTAGACATCGTTTTTGCCATATACTGAATCCATTCCAACCACAGGTTAAGATTTCTATACCCCGTTTCCACCTGTACTACTTCCTCCAGGTCTATAGTTTTGCACTATCTTTATCACAGCCCCGGTCTCACTACCTCCCTCAGAGAGGTTTACTCTAGAATTTCCCCTTTCCCTACGTCTAGCTGTCTCCTATGCCTTTTCAACTTGTGTTAGGTTAACTACCACTTCTGGCTGAAACAGGAGGGTCCGTGTGTGCTAGGAATATGGCCCCCACAATCAGACAGCTACCTACCGTCGGGAGACCTGTGAATCCCCACCCTCGCCCTGAGAACATGTCAGATGCCAGAGGCCAACCCATTGCTTTACCTTCTATCGAACTCACACAGGGATGATCAGACAGGGTAAGGGAATCTTCGTTAAGGAGCCAACCCCCGAGCCCTAGTGGTAATCGGATCTTTCTCCTAACTCTGTGTTTGTTCGTCAGGTGTAGCTGGTTTTGCCTTTTTACAGTGTGTGACATGGACCCAGATGGATCTCTCAGCTATTCTGCTGGCAAAGGCAGTACTTGGTAGGGCCCTTCCCGCCAGGCCTGATTCAGTCTCCTGGTTAGATAGAGTGGGTCACCTTCTCCTTTAGTTCACCTGTGGGGCACAAAACCTCTGACATACAGGTGTGGTTAATAAACTATCATACAAGTTTTTTTTTTTTTTTTTTTAAGTATTTTGTCCTCTCCTTCGTATATATTTAATATTTAATCCAACCATCCCCCTTTTTGACACATGATTTGGCCATGTGTCAATATTACCACCTACCTAAACAATCACTTTAGTTAATATTGGTATTTCATTATCCAATTGCCATTCCTCCACTCTCTCTTCTGTTATTTTATGGTTCAAATCAAATATATTATTACCAAATTATAATCTTCTTCACAATTTTCACAGTACTATAAATTACCCTCAACTTAGTAAAATAAACTATCTTAAAGTCCTCCTCTCATGCCTTTAGAATTTACTAGTGTGGATGATTAAAATAACACCAGAATGTTAAAACAGAGTTCAGAGGGCATTGAAATCATTTAACGAACTGTTTAATCCCATAGTATACTAAACATTACCATTATTCTAAATATTTCATAAATGTTAGTTATCCCAAGTGTTCATTAAGTCCTCATGACATTCATTCTCATAAGAAATCATATATACCCCAAACTCAGCCAAAACCTAAAAAACTCCATAAAATTCACTGTGTGCTTCTCTAAGACCTATCACCCTTGACCTGCTGAAAACCCTCCAAAATTGAAACAACAAGGCTTTATAAACATCATACTAGGTGTGTTGTTTTCTATTTGAAAACCCCAATTAAAGCCAACAACCAAACAGCCAGGTCATGAGGACTCCTGATTTCTCTCTTCCCCTTCTGCCTACAGTTTCTTAACTGGTGCCCTTTCCTTGCACAGTAACTACACGGTTCCTCACATTCTCTAGCAAAATGTCCCGTTTTGTCACAATTGTAACACTTCCACTCACTCCTGTCTCCACTATTACTATTTCCTTCTTGTCTGTATTACAAGTACATTCAAAGTAATTCAAAATAGCTTCACACAACAACCCCTCATAAGGAGTGCCCAGCAGGAGTCCAATTCCTATCAGAAAACATACATACGAACATTCAGACACTCCCAATCTCTCCCAGGGGGAAAAAGTTCTTCTTCACCCTGGGTGAGATTGTTGTTCCCATAAGGGTTTCTTCATTGTGTTGTCAGGATTGGTTCTCGCTGCTCAAATCAGCTCTTACTTCAGACAATAGTCTGGAAGGAGTGGGGGCTGGAGTGCAATGTGTTAGATGGTGCCAGGGTGCTCCTGATTTACCTCTGACCTGGACTGAGTGTGAAGTAACCTCCTTCACTTCGTACGGTCCAGTCCACCTGGGTTCCAGCCACTTTCTTTTGTGGACTTTCACCCTCACCCAGTCTCCCACTTTTACCTTCAGTGGTGGCGTGTTTCCCGACAGCTCCCCCTCTTGGGCCTTCTGCACCTGAGAAGAGAGTGCTGCAGAAAATTCCGTCAATTCCCTCAATTCTACAGATTGGTATTCAGTTTCATAAGTTTCACTATAACTTCCCATCACCCATTAATAATCACCCACGTTATAATACATAAAAACACACAACCCAAAAAGCCAATTGGAATTACAATGCTTAATGTATTCAGGCTATCAAAGCGTCCTAGAACACATTCTCAGTTCGACTGCCACCCTTCACACAGCCTTATTTAGGCACTTCATTATGTGAAGTCACAGAAGCAACTGGATCCCTTAGAGATTTTTGTCTCAGGTTAACTGCACCTTTCACACAACCATTTAAATGGAACGTTTTAAATGTGAAATTACAGAGATAGCTGGCATCTCCGAGAATTTAGTACCTCTGGTCAATTTCGGTGATTCTCCCCCACCTAATGATGGGTCAAATCTTATCCACTCATACGTCAAAACACACCTACCACACAACCTATCTAAAATAGGACCTTTTAAATGTGGAAACAACCTATCAGGGATAGTAGTGACGGCCATGGCTATTTCAGTATATATATATATATGTATATAGAATTTCGGGTAAGGTCCGACTATCTTAGTGTACTTAGCCCGTCACTGGCCGAGGCCAGCAATGTATTCTTGGTGCCAACACCGACTTATCTCAGGTGCCCCACCCTCGTACACAAAGAATTTTCAATAATTTATTATTAGGAATTATTTTGCAAAAGGTATTATTGTTTTTCAGTTATTCGAGTTATTATATATTTTCCCAAAAGGTATCAGAATCGCCCTTTTGGAACAATATATTAACAAACTCGAGCGCTCCTAAAATAATTATCAATTTAATCCTAGGAATTATTTTGCAAAAGTTATTATTGTTTTTCAGGTATTCGAGTTATTATATATTTTCCCAAAAGGTATCAAAATCGCCCTTTTGGAACAATATATTAACAAACTCGAGCGCTTCCAAAATAATTATCAATTTATTTTTAGGAACTAAGGAAATACCAACACCACAAGAGGGAAAAAGTACAAGTCAACTTTCAGCGCAGCGGCTGCAGAACAGGCCAAATAAGACTCGGTGGTCCTCTTAAAAGTTATCAACTAGTTAGTCTCATGAAACGGCCAATCTTACACAACATTCAGGTTAACATTTCAACTTTTACATTTTGCATTTACATATCAACATCAACACATGAATTCAGTTTGAGTTCCTCACAGTACATCTAGTTGAGTGCCAAGTCAACCATTGCCCGACTATCTGAACTTGTATTTTTATTTTATTTTAATGATTCTCCACAACCAAGACTCCCAGTCGTTTAAACCATTCAACTGGCGTCTAGTCGGGAGAACCTTTTCTGGACTTGGATTCTCACGGAATTAACTCAACCCGACTATCTGAATCTTTTTATCAAGTCACCAGATCCTTCTCTTGTGGATCAAATAAAAGGGTCCATCTCTTGTGAACCAAAACCTCTGTAATAGGCTCCTCACTAGAGAGCCACAATTCAACAGAAAATAAAAGTCGGTCCTTCTCTTGTGAACCACTGTAACTAGACTTCTTCTCTTAGAGTCACATTTCAACAGTAAAAACCTAAGATTTCAGATATCAACAGTAAAAATAAAAGGGTCCTTCTCTTGTGAACCAACACCTCTGTAACTAGACTCCTCACCTAGAGAGTCACATTTCAACAGTAAAAATAAAAGGGTCCTTCTCTTGTGAACCACTGTAACTAGACTCCTCTCTAGAGAGTCACATTTCAACAGTAAAAACCTTAAGATTTCAGATATCTTTACATATGTGCCTTTTGAGTCATAATAGATATGTTATAAATTTAACAGTAATCCATACTCACGCTCAGTACTACTGATCTTAATTTTGGTTTATCCTATAATACAATATGCAGATTTTGTTTTAACAGGTTCTGCTTACCTTTGTATTGACGGCCGTCTAGATCAGTTTCCTGAGGCGAGCTGGATTCCCGGCTGCTCCTGCGAACAGGTCACCCGTCCTTTCTGATCCGTCTCTTACTTGTCTCTTTTCTCTATCAACTTTTATGGACCGAATTCAGAGTTAGAAAACCATCCTCTGCTACCAATTTTGTTGATAAAACAAGTTTACTGGAGAACTGAGACCAAGTAGAGACTTTGGACAGGGTGGATAATGGTATAATAAAAGGCAGTTTATTCAGAGGTAAAGATATCTGGAATCGCGTGCACGGACCCGTTCGTCAATCTCGTAGGGAGATATCTGAGAGAGCGCCCCGAAACATTGTGTGCTGACATTTTATACAATAAAATGAAGTAGGTTGAATCTAGTAGTTCTGATCTTCTGATTGGTCCTGATGAGTTGGGCGAGGTCCCCTCCAGGTTAGTATCACTGTTGCATTGGCTCTGAGTCGGGTTCTCTGTCTTCAGATGTTCAGCCTAAGAGAAGGGGATTTTTGTGTGTGTGTGTGTGTGTGTGTATGTGTGTGTGTGTGTGTGTGTGTGTGTGTATGTGTATGTATTTGTGTGTGTGTGTGTGTGTGTGTATGTGTGTGTGTGTGTGTGTGTGTGTGTGTATGTGTGTGTATGTGTGTGTGTGTGTGTGTGTGTGTATGTGTGTGTGTGTGTGTGTGTGTGTATGTGTGTGTATGTGTGTGTGTGTGTGTGTGTGTGTATGTGTGTGTGTGTGGGGGGGTGTGTGTGTGTGTGTCCTCAGAGCAAGAACTCGTGAGTTGGAAGAACTGAGAGACCTATGGCGTGGGTGTTGTCCTTAGCCACCTGCTGATAAGGCTGACAAGATAGGACTCTTTTGTGCATTGTATTGAATACAAAGGCCCAACACAAAATGGGTCATGCACAAGATTTTAGTCAGACCAAGCTATAACATTATATATTTACTACGACAGCACCCACGGAGAACATCGGCCATGCCCCCGGTGATTGTGCATATTCACTGTCTTTATCATTGGATCAGTGCCACTTTTGTTTGTTTTTGGACAATAATTTCCTCCTCCAGGTTAGGTGGACATCATATTGTATTTGTGTCTACCCGTTTTGTAGTCTGCTAACGTCTCCAGTCATATAAAATGTAGTAGAATTTCATGAAATGTGTTTATGAAAGGCCAACATTTTCCTATACCCTATAGGTCTAGTCTACGTCCATACATGTTGCATTTAAGTATTCTTTTTGCAAACAGTAATTGAGTTATATTATTAGCCTAAATTATGACTATCTGGACTTAAATGGCCATGTACTCTTAATCTACACAGGCACAGCCAAAAGAGGACTGGCCACCTCTCTAGGTTTCTTCCTAGGTTCCTGCCTTTCTAGGGAGTTTTCCTAGCCACTGTGCTTTTACATCTGCATTGCTTGCTGTTTGGGGTTTTAGGCTGGGTTTCTGTATAGCACTTTGTGACATCTGCTAATGTAAAAAGGGCTTTATAAATACATTTGATTGATTGATGTTTGACTATCCAATCTAATCATCACATTAGGAATTATTTTACATAAGTCTGCAAATGCGAGGATAGATGAACTGCTTTATTAGGAAGGTGCATTTCTATGGTGAAAATTAGTTTCCCCAAACTTGAAACCCACGAGCAGCCTATAATAACTATCCACATGTACTTTTCCTCAGCCAACAAGATGAGTAATGAACAGCAAAATCACTAGCATATGTCAATCTACTATTCCCCATAGTATAAAAGTTTACCTATTCTTTTGGTCAGCTTGTCGTTCGTTCTGTTCGAGAAGAAAATTGCCTATTCTAAACAGACTCTGGGACAGTTGTGGGAGGATAGATCCCAAATGCATACAACCAGTAAGCCTAGGCCACATCCAAAAAGGCTCATGCAACAGATCAGAACGTTTAGCTTAAAATGTTGATAAACTATTATTTCTTCACATTGGGCACAAGGCAGTAGGCTATGCACAAATGTTCATTCCATAATGCAATTAGTGGAAAACATTGTGAGTGATTTCATGTGACAGAGATGAAAATATCCATTTGAAATGTAGAAAGAGGGGATATCTAAATATGCAACAACAATCACCCGACCTCAACCCAATTGAGATGGTTTGGGATGAGTCGGACCGCAGAGTGAAGGAAAAGCAGCCAACCTGTGCTCAGCATATGTGGGAACTCCTTCAAGACTGTTGGAAAAGCATTCCAGGTGAAGCTGGTTGAGAGAATGCCAAGAGTGTGCAAAGCTGTCATCAAGGCAAAGGGTGGCTATTTGAAGAATCTCAAAAATAAAATATATATCTTGATTTGTTTAACACTTCTTTGGTTACTACATGATTCCATATGTGTTATTTCATAGTTTTGATGTCTTCACTATTATTCTACAATGTAGAAAATAGTAAAAATAAAGAAAAACCCTGGAATGAGTAGGTGTGTCCAAACTTTTAACTGGTACTGTATATACATTGCATTTACGTAAATTATTCCTGGGATGGATAGCACTTTTACAGCCTGTAAAACAAAGTCATCAAAATATGAAAAATTGAGCAGATAATTACATTAACAACTTTTTAAAGTTGTAATCATGTAATCTAGTTTCTGTCATTTGGCCTTTTACATATTGTTTAAAAAAATCGGAACAAATAAAAAATTGGATAACATCCCCCAAAATGTTTTCAAGCTATCTAGGGCTGGAATATAATAACTTTCTCTTCCCAATCATGCCCCTCTCGAATGCTCCTCTCCTTCTGTAAGATCAAGTGCTTGACAGAGGGAGATTTGGCTGGCCTGAGTGTTACCAGGCAGAGGTTTCTAATGGTTTCCAGACTGATCCATCACGGAGTTACAGTGGGGGGGAAAAGTATTTAGTCAGCCACCATTTGTGCAAGTTCTCCCACTTAAAAAGATGAGAGAGGCCTGTAATTTTCATCATAGGTACACGTCAACTATGACAGACAAAATTAGGAAAAAAAATCCAGAAAATCACATTGTAGGGTTTTTTATGAATTTATTTGCAAATTATGGTGGAAAATAAGTATTTGGTCAATAACAAAAGTTTCTCAATACTTTGTTATATACCCTTTGTTGGCAATGACACAGGTCAAACGTTTTCTGTAAGTCTTCACAAGGTTTTCACACACTGTTGCTGGTATTTTGGCCCATTCCTCCATGCAGATCTCCTCTAGAGCAGTGATGTTTTGGGGCTGTCGCTGGGCAACACGGACTTTCAACTCCCTCCAAAGATGTTCTATGGGGTTGAGATCTGGAGACTGGCTAGGCCACTCCAGGACCTTGAAATGCATCTTAGGAAGCCACTCCTTCGTTGCCCGGGCGGTGTGTTTGGGATCATTGTCATGCTGAAAGACCCAGCCACGTTTCATCTTCAATGCCCTTGCTGATGGAAGGAGGTTTTCACTCAAAATCTCACGATACATGGCCCCATTCATTCTTTCCTTTACATGGATCAGTCGTCCTGGTCCCTTTGCAGAAAAACAGCCCCAAAGCATGATGTTTCCACCCCCATGCTTCACAGTAGGTATGGTGTTCTTTGGATGCAACTCAGCATTCTTTGTCCTCCAAACACGACGAGTTGAGTTTTTACCAAAAAGTTATATTTTGGTTTCATCTGACCATATGACATTCTCCCAATCCTCTTCTGGATCATCCAAATGCACTCTAGCAAACTTCAGACGGGCCTGGACATGTACTGGCTTAAGCAGGGGGACACGGATGGCACTGCAGGATTTGAGTCCCTGGCGGCGTAGTGTGTTACTGATGGTAGGCTTTGTTACTTTGGTCCCAGCTCTCTGCAGGTCATTCACTAGGTCCCCCTGTGTGGTTCTGGGATTTTTGCTCACCGTTCTTGTGATCATTTTGACCCCACGGGGTGAGATCTTGCGTGGAGCCCCAGATCGAGGGAGATTATCAGTGGTCTTGTATGTCTTCCATTTCCTAATAATTGCTCCCACAGTTGATTTCTTCAAACCAAGCTGCTTACCTATTGCAGATTCAGTCTTCCCAGCCTGGTGCAGGTCTACAATTTTGTTTCTGGTGTCCTTTGACAGCTATTTGGTCTTGGCCATAGTGGAGTTTGGAGTGTGACTGTTTGAGGTTGTGGACAGGTGTGTTTTATACTGATAACAAGTTCAAACAGGTGCCATTAATACAGTTAACGAGTGGAGGACAGAGGAGCCTCTTAAAGAAGAAGTTACAGGTCTGTGAGAGACAGAAATCGTGCTTGTTTGTAGGTGACCAAATACTTATTTTCCACCATAATTTGCAAATAAATTCATTAAAAATCCTACAATGTGATTTTCTGGATATTTTTTTCTCAATTTGTCTGTCATAGTTGACGTGTACCTATGATGAAAATTACAGGCCTCTCTCATCTTTTTAAGTGGGAGAACTTGCACAATTGGTGGCTGACTAAATACTTTTTTTCCCCACTGTATCTACTGTATTAATAATTATTCATTCACTTCTCTAACAGTCAGAGACAGCCCGGGCTAGCGGACCAGACAGCTCCGTAAAAACATTTGGATTGTCAATATTTTATCCGAGGTCACATGAGGACAGGGTCTGAACACCTCCAAAACAAAGGTCATGTGGTTTGGTAAGAAGAATGCCTCTTTCCCCACCGGTGTGATTACTACCTCTTAGGGTTTAGAGCTTGAGGTAGTCACCTCACACAAGTACTTCGGAGTATGGCTAGACGGTACACTGTCCTTCTCCAAGCTGCAGGCTAAGATTAAATCTAGACTTGGTTTCCTCTATCGTAATCGCTCCTCTTTCACTCCAGCTGCCAAAACGAACCCTGATTCAGAACGGAGTGCTCAGGTTGGGGTGTAGGCTTTGAGCATAACCTGAAGGTAGAGAGGGGAAGTTCCTCTTGTTGCTCCGTAGGCAAGCACCATGGTCTTGTGGTGGATGCAAGTTTGACTGGAAGCCAGTGGAGTGTGTGGAGGAGCGGGTGCCATGGGAAAACGTGGGAAGGTTGAAAACGTGGAAGGTTGAAAACCAGGCGGGCTGCAGCTTTCTGGATAAGTTGCAGGGGTTTGATTGCACAAGCGGGGAGCCCAGCCAACAGCAAGTTGCAGTAGTCCAGACAGGAGATGTCAAGTGCCTGGATTAGTACCTGTGCCGCTTCCTGTGTGCGGTAGGGTCATACTCCACGGATGTTGTAGCGCATGAACCTGCAGGAGCGAGTCACTGCTTTGATGTTGGCAGAGAATGACAGGGTGTTGTCCAGAGTCACGCCAAGGTTCTTTGCACTCTGGGAGGGCGACACTGGAGTTGTCAACCGTGTTGGAGAGGTCTTTGAGTGGGCAGGCCTTCCCCGGGAGGAAGAGCCGCTCCGTCTTGTCGAAGTTAAGGTGGTAGGCCAACATCTAAACTGAAATATCTGCCAGGAATGCAGAGATGGGGGGGGGGGGGGGGGGTAGTTGAGTTTCAACTGCATAGCAATGATGGGAGAGACCATGTGAGGATATGACGGAGCCGAGTGACTTGGTGTATAAAGAGTAGAGGGCTCCCGTGTGGCTCAGTTGGTAGAGCATGGCACTTGCAATGCCAGGGTTGTGGGTTCAATTCCCACGGGGGACCAGTACGAAAAATGGATGCACTCACTACTGTAAGTCGCTCTAGATAAGAGCATCTGCAGAAGAGCAAAATGAGAATCTGTGAATAACTAGGTAAGATACTCGAGTGAGAGAGTGGTGTGGAGCCTTCCTCTCCTTCCTTCCTCCAACAACTCTGCAGAACCGTCTTTGTTTTGGCGATGGTCTTAGTTTTGCCGACGAGACTGACACGACTGCCGCTTACAGCTGCCGCTGAGAAACCACGGGAGACTGAAGAACTAACAATAATTGCTGATTGCCTAGCAGAGGTAAAGAGGATACCGCCCTGTGCTAATTGATGATTGTCTAGGAGAGGAGAATGTATTCCCCTCCAATAAAGCCACTGATTACCAAAACAAGTCACAAATTGCCCTGCACGTTGATCCTGGTGGATGTGTCAATGTTAATCTGCAAGTTATGAGCAGTCAGCAGTTCACACACCAAGTAAGCTACTGGGAAGACAGGCAGCACTTAAATTAGATGGCCCTAGCTAGCAAAAAGACAGTACTAGACAACAGATAAAAACACAAATTATACTTATCAAATATAGAAAAAGAAACCATTAGGCAACTATGAGAAACAGGAATAAACTAGCATAAATTAGCTCTAATACAAGCTTCACTACAGTCCCCCCGGTTCAATTCCAGGCTGTATCACAACCGGCTGTGATTGGGAGTCCCATAGGGCGGCGCACAATTGGCCCAGCGTCGTAAATAAGGCCATCATTGTAAATAAGAATTTGTTCTTAACTGACTTGCCTAGTTAAATAAAGGTACATTTAAAATAAATAGTGCATTACTTTTGACCAGATCCCTAGTGCACTATATAGGGAATACAACCAGTCTCATCAACTAGTTCAACACTAGCATGGCTTACAGCGAGCTCATTACCAAGCAAGATACATATTTGCGGTCGTTCAGCTGTCGATGCTATGGCTGAATCTGTGCAGCAATATATCATATACCTTTTATGGCTTTATTTACAATTATACTGGCCACAATTATACTTCACAATTATACTTCTCTTAAATGTTGATAACATCTGGGTACTTCAATTCTTTGAATATTGATAGTTATTGATTATATATTCTCTGTCTTCTAGGGGCTGATTGTAGCGATTCTCTACTGTTTTCTCAATCAAGAGGTGAGTAGCCTACACTAACATTCCAACTATAAGAAACACCAACCATACTGCTCTCTAAATATTGCTTTGATATAAATCATAAGCTAATAATGTAATATAAGCCATTGAGCAGATGCCTGTATCCAAAGCAATTTACACTACAGTGCTTTAGGTATTAACATGGGTTACCGGGATCCCGGGGCTGTCTCTGGAACACTCTTCACATTTCCCGAAATAATCTAATGACAAGACCTGGGAAATAAATACAAAATCCCCAATGTCGCACCAATGCAATTCCACAAAATTCACAATATTGCTCCAGGGTCACCGTCAATAATGCCGTGAACCCACTCTCCGAGGGTGTCTCAGGGGGAGTGGGATATGCAAAAAACAAATGTCCAATTCACACATAGTACATGTACATGTGTGAATTGGACAAATGTAAGCACCCACCCACCCACCCACTTGTTGCCCATATGAGAGCTTCGGTAGAGAATGTCTGATCAACAAACGGTATGGGAGTAGATATGCATATTTTTAAAATGGAGTTGGTCCCCATTAAGATACCTTGATATTTAAACTATTTCCACCCTTCATCTCCCCTTTATTCATGAGCTGATCTGCTATCTGTATAATCATCAACTCGATTTTGCCAAATATAGGAGATATTCTGTCATTCGTTAAAGGAGGTTATCTAGCAAGCTTAGCAACTTTGGTCATTTGACTTTGGTTTGACTGCCATTACAAATGTTGTATGATTCGAAAATGCTATACTCGGGGTGTGCTCTGTGTGGAGATAGCCTACTGCTGATGATAACGTGTAGAATTTATGAACAGCCTGTTTCGCAATTCACAACAATGTCATTGGCTATCAAAGATATTTAGTAATGAATGACAGAGTAACTATCAGTTTAATTTGCTCTGAAATCTTTACATAGTGGCGCAGCGCCCCTCTTATTTGGGGAGAACCCATAGTGACCACATCTTGGTTTTAAACGCTATAGATGGGGCACAACCGATTTTGGGGTATTTCCCGGGACTCTCGAGATCAATTAGCATTATTCCCGGTATTGAAACTTGGTAGATTTTCGGGAAAATATGAATCCCTACTGTGTTTACACTGAGTGCTTAGAAATCAGTTTATGTGTCCCCAGCTGGGTTTTTTTTGGCAGATTTGCACCTCTTAATGACTAGCTAGTGTAATTCAGCAATGAAACTCAGAGCTGCTGTGAATAGACACACAATAGTCAATAAGTGATGACTTTGTTTCATCATTCAATCAATTGAATTCATTTGTTTGTTAATTCATTAATTTATTCATCCATCCATTCATTTTCAACAACACTGAAACTGGCTGTGGTAATCTAAGTCTCTCCTACAATGTCTGTAGTGCTGTAATCTGAGGTCTTTGGGTGTGTGCATTTAGATCCTATTAAATTATTAGAGGGGCTATATCATAAAGTTCCATAATGGGATGAAAATGGCAGCCATCTTGATCAAGGAGAAATCCCAAACCATTCTAATTAGATTGAATGGCAGTAGAGGCATAGGCATTTCCTGCTTTTACTGCTGCAGGACAATAAATGTAAGGCATGTGATTATATCAGAAATTGTGTAATGGAATTATAATTAACTTGTCATATAATTATAAGTACAGTTTATATGGGTTTTATACACATTTTCTGTACAAATAGCCCCTAAAATATATGTAAACAGACGGTAAATGTTTTAGATTTTGTTTTCTTGGAAATCTGTGAGTGCTATTATATGATACAACATCAGTACTTGTTGCATTTCCAACTTGTCTAACTCCTATCATCAACTGATTTGAGCCAGTGTATGGCTGTGGATTGACTGTTTGAATGGAATATTGGCAGTTAATTTGAAAAATGTATGGAATAATTCCTTTAAATCTGTCTGGCTAGCTAGCTAACACACATACAGTGCAGATCAATTCTTCACATTCATTGTTTTACACAAAATCTTATCACAGCACTGGCAAACCATGGTTGACCAACTCCCTGACCAAAATGGCTGCCCTTTATCCCATCATAAGAAGGTTCATGTCCGTTCTAGTATTCTAATTCCTAATTCTATAGGTGTGTGTCTGTTTGTATCAGGTCCAGAAGGAGATCCATATGAGGTGGCTGAGGTGGCAGGATAAGAGCTACGGAGTGGTACTGCCCGGTGCCAAGGGAAGTCATATGGACACACCTTTCTAGTGCCACACTCTTCATCCACCTCCTCCTCCTCCATTCTCCAACCTCTATATGTGTGTCTTTCGGAGGGGTTGGAATAAAGCAGAAGTTTCCATTGGACAATAGTCATATTCTTCTACTCCTTCCTGTGGCCTCCACACATTGATTATGTATTTTTAGAAGGAGAGGGTGATGTACATTGTGTCCCTAAAACATCAAATGTTCCCATCATCACAATCTCATTGCTAAAGGGACCACCACTGGGTTCATCTATTGTGTCCAGCTCAAGATGAACTGTTGCAGCACTGTGAAATGCCCTTCCTCCTCTTCCTCCTCCTCCTCTTCCCCCTCCTCCTCCTCTTCCTCCTCTTCCTCCTCCTCTTCCTCTTCCTCTTCCGCCTCCTCCTCTTCCTCCTCTTCCTCCTCCTCTTCCACTTCCTCTTTCTCTTTCTCTTCTTCCTCCTCCTCCTCCTCCTCCTCCTCTTCCTCCTCCTCTTCCTCGTTCTTCTCTTCAGTATCATCTATGTTAAGTTACAGAGAAGCCTGTCTCTGAGGTACTATACCACCAAGGATTGTATCCCAATAGGTATTGGGACTGCAAATAAAGTGGTGATGTTTTGTTTTTAACAAAACAATGTTCAAAAATAATTTATACTGGAAAATAGAGGGTTTTATGTATCAAATGTGTCCTTGTTTTTCATGTTTTATTGGAATATTGTCTTATGATATGTTTGTAGCTTTCTCTCTATGTTTCAGCGCCTCTGTGTGTGTTTCGCTCTCTCTTTCTCACTGTGTGTGTGTGTGTGTGCGTGCGCTTGTTTGTATGCATCCATGTCCGATTATGCTTTAGATTCTGGATACAGTATTAGGTCCCCTTTAGACCCTTTCATTAGGCTTCTTGTGGCTATTGATGGGTAACGTGCAATGTATACAGGAGTACTGTGTGTCGAAGACAATTTTCCCCTGGAGGACATTAAAGATCATCCTTTCTTATTGGCCGTAAGCATGAGAAATACACACGTGTGCGCTACAGTACATCACCGCAGGATCATTCCTTAGCCTCTAGCAGTGCCAATAAATATGAGAAAATAGGACAAATTCTGTTTGAATAAAGCTGTGTGCTTTAATGTGGGCTGAATGTTCTGTTTGAATAAAGCTGTGTGCTTTAACATGGGCTGAATGTGATGTATAATATAACAGAATTGAAAACACTGAGAAAAATGTGGTGTCTCTCAAATAAAGCTACATCTAGACATGAACAGGCTACTACTGGATGTGCAAAGAGATGGTGTCTGCTAAGCGTATCAATCTCACGCTGCCCTCAAGTGGTGATTTGTGTTGCAGGACAATTTAGACAATTTTTTCACAACCTATTTAGAGTGAGATGGCAACGAGGAGGGTTGCTGGCATGAACATCTCAGGTGCTGCCTACTGCTCTTGTGCCCTTGAGCAAGGCATTTAACCCATAACATGCTGCTCTGAGGCTGACCCTGTAGGCCTACTGGGGTTGGGTATTGTGACAGCAAAATAATTTGTATCTATTCTATATCTGTTCTATTCTACCCCCTTCCAAAAAAAGGAGAACCCTTACAATAAAAGTCCCACAGGAATCCTGCAGGAATTTGAGCCTCTGTGAAGGAATTGTGCAGGTGACCTGCAGGACTAATGCAATCCTGCAGGACAAAAGTTGATAACTGTCAGTTTTGCCTATGCTTAAACAGCACTCCTGCAGGAATTTCAAAAATCAAAGTAGGTACCTTTCTGCAGGTCAAGGCAAATTCCTGCAGTAAACTCTGCGGAGGCAGATCCTGCAGTATTAATTTATTCCTGCAGGACAAAGCAAATTTCTGCAGAATGAAGCCGTAATAGGCAAATTCCTGCAGGAGGCTTGCAGAGGCAGATCTATGCTTTATAACTCGCTCACCATGAAGATAAAGTTTAAAATCATGATTTTATCTAGTGCTTCTCTCTTCAGTTGTTTTCAGTTGGCTCTCTCATTCAACTGACTCACTGACTAGGCAGGCTAGCAACCACTAGCGGCTCCCTCTGTAGGCTGTAACAAGCACAACACCCCTAGACACAGATTATCCATTATATTGACCAGATACTCTAGTCAACCCAGTATCACAGATTATTGTGAAATAGACACAAATTGCTCATTGGAAATTCGTGACAGGCACAGTACAGTACACGCAGTACACGATGTTGTATACATTGAATTTCAATCTCACGGATAAAGATAGTAGGTTATTGAAAACAGAAACAATGAGTGAGGTTGGTCGGGCGTATAACGTGAATGTTCGAATCTCATCCCTTTAGTTAATTTGCAACTGCTTGCTATTTTTTAGCTACTTTGCAACTACTTATCATGCTAGCTAACCCTTCCCCTAACCTTAACGCCTCGATATCGCTGACACAAACATAGCATTTTGCTACACCAGAAGTACACTATATATACAAAAGTATGTGGACACCCCTTCAAATTAGTGGATTCGGCTATTTCTATATACAAGGCAACTTTACTGATTAACTGAGTGATTAACAAGCAAATCATAGCTGCATAACATTTGCAGAAACTATTTTCACTAACTTTTTATTTTTTTAAACAATTTGTATGTATTGTTATGATTGCATTATGTTGAATATAAAAAATCATACAACTAACTGCTAGGTCTCACAAGGTACATGTAGAGCTAGCTAGAGCACATATGATTTAGTCCTCAATAAATTACTTGCATACAACTGCATACACAAAATTACTTTTTATGTTTCTAGTGGTTGTGGTAACTGTGGTGGTGGAAAATTAGATATCACCTACCCCAACTAGTTGCAGCCATGCAGTCCCCGGCAACACTGGCAGACTGCCCAAAAGCTTCCCGCGCTCATGATGATGTTGCTGCTCGTGCTGCTCCATTACTAGTGCACAGACAAAATAGTCCCAGCAACTCCACTATCACACCTACAGCATCTTGAGCAAAATGGTAATCTGCATCATCTGGATATGTGTGCAACAAAAGTTAAACATTCACCTTCTGCTACCATTTTCGTCAAGTCCTCTATGCATACAGTTTGAGGCATACGTTTGATAAATCCAAATTATGCACCACACAGAATGCACTGCAACTGCCTCTGCAACACAATGCTGCAAGGCAAATGCAGCATTCCATTGGAAATGAATGTACTTCTGGTGTACCAAAATGCAATAACACTATGGGTAACTAGCAACATGGCAGCAACCATGAAACGCGTATGCGAACGTGCATAGATTACGTTGAAAACAACTGTCGGCCATCTTGGATGCTGTCTCCAGTTCTTTATACCTCAGTGACCCATACTTGTGTATCAATCCTGCTGCCAGCTGGTCAAACCACAGAGTTTCTAAACCCAGAGGCGCAACATCGCGAGCAGGAACGCTTGCGAAGCAGACCAGACCAGGGTTTGGGGTTTGAGAAGTCAATTGGCTTGTTCAACATTGCAACCAACAGTTCAGGCCACTGTCAACTGACTGATCTACAAAGAGCCTTGCATCATAAATAACTACTCATTATACATTTGTCGATTAGTCACAATTTATCCATGATACATTAAGGTTTTGATCGTCTTGAACACGGCCAATGACAGTTGTGAAAAATTCTTCCTTAGGTGTTAATTTTCTCAAAATCTAAAGGAACAAACTAGATTCGAGCCAATGGGCGCGTTTGAGCGGATCACTTTTGTCAAGTTGCCTTCCAAAGTGTGTTGCATTATGGGGATACAAATTGTCCCACTTGCGCTTACATGACGACTGCATAAACTTTACAAAAAATCATGTGACTGCAGTCAACTTAAAATTTCTGCAGTTGCTCTTCACCAACTTCATCCTGCAGCCATCGCCTGCATTGTGGGAGGTTCTATTGTCAACCAATCATTAGTTGTTTTTGTTTGACCCACGTGAACGTGATCAAAGACATTGCTGAAACATGAACCAACTTTTGCCACGATTCACAGTGGATATGTACAATTGAATGTGATATTTGAGGCTCTCTCTCACCAACAATGTATACACATATATTTATAGTTTGTGAGTGTGTGATATGGGGGTTGGAGACATTTATTTTGACATTATAAAGAAAAACCTTTATAAACAATGGCATCACTGCCTTGTTGATCTGTGCGTTGCTGTTGGAAAACCACATTAGTGTCCGACTTTCGGCTGTCGCAGATGCACCTCCCCTGACTTCACTCTTCCACTTTCGTCTACAGTCGGTTGCTTTAGCCTTACCACTCAAACGCGCCCCTTGACTTCACATTAGGACAGTGGAAGAGCACTTCAGTCTAATAACCCTGGCTATGGTCTGATTCTCAACCCCTCTTCCTGAAGTATGCACTCATTCACTCCACCTAATGGGGTGAATCTCAATTGTATTTCCTTGATTGCTCATGTCCACCTTCCTATTCTTCTTTTCAAAGCACATTGGAGCAGAAGTTCAGAGGTTTCACCTCTCAGTTTGCAAGGGAAACAAGGGGACCACTCCATGAGATCGAAATGATAGTTTGAACTGTGAAGAGTGCTGCAACTCTCAATGTAAAAAAAAAAAATACTAAGTCAGTAGTGTGAAAGATTCTGTGAATCAGGGGTTAAGTCCTTTGCCATCCTGGAGATTGTGTGTTAAAATGTCTTCTTCTGTGTTTTAGAGCACAGTACTGGCAGACATCGTTTGCACATGCACACACTATCAACACCATAAGTTAAATCTATGTATCATTTTGATGGTGAGCAGCACCCTCTTGTTAATTTTAAAGTAAAAAAATTGATGTAACAATCCTAAATTGTCCTTATTAAACCAATTTGTGATAGGACGTGAACAGGCGCACACTTCAGAGAGTATGGGGATAGAACTGGCATACGATTCCCAGTGATTTAAGAATATATGTAAAACCAAACCACCATATTACTTACAGTGCCGTCAGACAGTATTCACACCCCTTTACTTTTTCCACATTTTGTTGTGTTACAGCCTGAATTTAAAATAGATTAAATTGAGATTGTGTCACTGATCTACACACAATACCCCATAATGTCAAAATGGAATTTTGTTTGTAGAGAATTTTAGAAATTAAGAAATTAAAAGCTGAAATGTCTTGAGTCATTAAGTATTCAACCCCTTTGTTATGGCAAGCCAATATACGTTTAGGAGTAAACATTTGCATAAATCACATAAGTTAAATGGATTCATTCCGTGTTCAATAATACTGGTTAACATGATTTTTGAATAACTACCCCATCGCTCTACCCCCCAATTATCTGTAAGGTCCTTCAATCGAGTAGTAAATTTCAAGCACAGATTCAACCACAATTATTCGCAAAGGTCAAAGGTCACCAATTGTAAAAATTTAAAAAGCAGACTTTGGATGGTGTATCAATACACCCAGTCACTACAAAGATACAGGCGTCCTTCCTAACTCAGTTGCCGGAGAGGAAGGAAAATGCTCAGGGATTTCACCATGAGGCCAATGGTGATTTTACAACAGTTACAGAGTTTAATGGTTGTGATATGAGAAAACTGGGGATGTATCAACAACATTGTAGTTACTCCACAATATTAACCTAAATGAGAGTGAAAATAAGGAAGCCTATACAGAATAAAAATATTCAAAATCATGCATCTTGTTTGCAACAAGGCACTTAACTAATACTGTAAAAAAATTGGCAAAGAAATGAACTTTTTGTCCTGAATACAAAGTGTTATGTTATGTCACTTTCCAAGAGAAACTGGGAGACAAATTCACTTTTCAGCAGGACAATAACCTAAAACACAAGGCCAAATCTACACTGGAGTTGCTTACCAAGACGACACGACACTGAATGCTCCTGAGTGGCAGAGTTACAGTTTTGACTCAAATCTACTTGAAAATATATGGCTAAACTTGGAAATGGCTGTCTAGCAATGGTCAACAATCAACTTGACAGAGTTTGAAGAATAAAAATAATACAATCGGCAAATACTGTACAATCCAGGTGTGCAAAGCTCTTAAGAGACTTACCCCCAAAAGACTCACAGCTGTAATCACTGCCAAATGTGTTTCTACAAAGTATTGACTCAGGGGCGTGAATACTTCTGTAAATGAGATATGTGCGAAAATGTCTAAAAACAAGTTTTCACTTTGTCAATATGGGGTATTGTGTAAATGGGTGATTTTATTTTGATTTGATCCATTTTGAATTCAGGCTGTAACACAAAATGTTGAATAAGGCAAGGGGTACTTTCTGAAGGCACTGTAGCTTTACTTTAAAAGCATTGCTGAGCAATTTGAGTTAAAATAATCAGTTGAAAAAGGCAACACGGTTGTTAAGTTTTATTTGTCACTCCAATGTCTATAACACCTCGAAGAGAAGAAGAAAGAAAACGTAGCAGAAGCGCTTCAGGTATTCCAAAACAACCACAGGTGCTCTTTGAGGGGAATAGGACTTGAAAAGCATAATGGATAAATGATAACCACAAATAGGTGCTAAGTGGCATAAACAATCCAAGTCAAGGCACCTGGTGGGTTTGAAAGTTAGAAAGCCTTTCATTAAAAAGCCCATTAAAAAAATGAATGGGCTACAACATTATTAAAATACACTAATGCATATTGGCTTAGGCCTTCATCAGGGTGTCTGATTCCAAGTGAGTCAAGGCTATATAATTGCATCTCCTCCATTTTGTATCAGACGCAGTAAGCCAATACGCGTTGATATATTTTAATAGTCCACACGAGTGCCTGGACTTGGATATAACAGTCCAAGGGAAGACTTGTGCAGTCATTTTACATTACCCTGCATTAATTACATGGTACAATATCGATGCATTATCAATGACCTGATCAATAGCAAATCAATATCATATATAGACCACTGAGTATTTGAAAAACAAATAAATAACACAATGTTCTTAATTCAATTATGTTTGATATGCACATGATTAAATAAATACAAACCAATATCATGAGCATTATGTTCACCTGTGCCGTATTCAGTTGGGCACAATGTAGCAAAAATGTTGCAACACAAAACAATTCAGAATTCTTAAACAAGTTCACATACTACTTTCCTGTTTCACTCACCCTGTTTCAAAATGTTTTATCCCATTTCGTGCCAATATAACACGCACCTGGTTAAGTATGTCCCAATTCTAAACATCTGATCATGTACCTGTCAAAATGCCGCTCTGTCAAAGAGCATTGTTGCAGAAAAGTAACCCAAAATAATTGAAGTGCAATTTCAGAGTACATGTCATACACAGGTATTGAACTGCATTCCTATGGATAAATTCTTTACTTATATTCTGTTGTATTTGGACAAACTTAAAATTGACCCAGAGTTAAGTACGATGTTTCACTGCCGTAACATCAGATAAAAACAAAATACCTCAAAAAATGCTTTTGAGAGCTAATCATTCTGTATATGTCCTTCTTGTCTTTTGTTAGTCTGTAGCTACCACTAAAATGGTGCACATAATACTGTAATTGTAAACATAATGATTTAAAAACATGAATAAAATGTTCCTGATTATTTCAAACTTTTTTTACTATTTACAAATCTTTAGAAGTAGAAAAGCCTGATATTTAGACATCATTGCAATGGACTCATTGCTTTGAGGTGAAAGAGTTATTCAAGTATTGCAGTAAAATTGGTAGAGAAAAATTATGTATTTATTTTCTATGATTTGTACCTTGCATCTGTAAAAATGCTAAACGTGCGCACACTACTATTAAACTGATCAAAATTGGTAAGAATACCACATTTGAAAAGAATTATGACTTAAAATAAAACGAAAATAAATGCTGCAAGCCATGTAAACTTAGCTGTATTTTTTTGTTCAGACAATACGTTCCACCCTCAGTGTGTACTTGTCTATTTCTCTGTAGTTGGTATTATTATAAGGAAATTGAAACACCAGTGCATTACCAAATGCAAAGTAGCAAGCATCTACAATCATATAGTACATCCTGTAATAGGAAGCCTATTGACAAGGTGCGTCAAGACTTTTAACCATTCAGACCAACAGAAAATAATACATTTACAAGCATATTACATCCAATTCTTATCGGCCTAATAAAATACATCTCGATACTTGCAAAATATACATCCAACAACGTTCTTTTTAAAACATAATTAAACCTTTGTATAATTTTTTTTATAATTGTAAGATACAGATCAAATAAAACTAAATAACTGAATAAGAGCCCAGTAACACAGGAAGGATTGTCATACACACACATTCAAAGTACAATCTGAAATATTTGTCCGCTGTGGCCGGGGGTTAAAATGCAAACAAATAATCTATGCTCAAAAGCGTACACACGCACACAAACAGTTCAATTTGTAGCTCTCAAAAGCACATCCCCTCACTCCTATTAGCCAGGTCAATACCTCTTCCAGAAATGAAACTGCAAATTGTAACTTTAACCCTACTAACCTCTGACCTCACACCAAGCAGAAGCCAGTTTAGGAAACCACCCGGATTATGCCAAATAGAGGGATTTATTTAGAATGGTCCGTCATAATGTTGAGATGCAACCAAAAAAAATTGCTCCGATATGAAAGCGAAGCCTCTGAGGTCTGCGGTTGGGGTGGACGGTGAACCCCTCTCACTTGGAAGAGGCGGCCATGTGTCCGTGCACACGGAAGCGGTACACGCACGTGTACTCCAGGTGACCCCAGTTACTCAGAATGCGCAGCTCCACGTAATAATAGCCAGCCCTGGTAGGGTTCTGACAGAGAGAACAAGGAGAAAAGGTTAGATGACTGAATGGATATTGCATTAGGGTCAACAGTAGTTACTAGCTAGGTAGTTAGAACTTAGTTCTATGGTCCTAGTCCAGTTCTATTCCAGGCTTATTTCAGCTATAGTCTGTTGCATAAACATCAAGCCCGACTAACGTCACGCCAACCAAAAATAACCTAGGTTGCCTAACTGGGGGTCGTATTCACTAGGCACCAAATGGAAGAAAAACTGAAAGGAGGGAGGGACTACCTGAACTTGTCCAATAAGAAACACACATTTTCTGTAGCAAAATGTTTTGCTTAATTTTGAAACGGTGTGCACTAATGAATACAACCCAGGCTAAGATAGAATTTTGGGACTCACAGGCAGTTGGAAGGTCTGGATTGGCTCTCCGTGCTGATCATAAGTGAAGGTTCCCAGCCAGATGCCATCTTCTGTTTCAGTGGACATACCCTGCACAGAGAGAGGGAGGAGTCCGATTTTTAAAGACAGAAACGAGTCATCAGCGTTAAAGATATTCACCATACTGCTCTAAACATCTCTGTAGGAAATCCTCAACAGTAGATTATGTAGATGTGGCTCTGGGCAAAAGTTATGCACTGAATAGTGTGTCAGGGAAGGGCCAGAGGTCAGAGGTCAGAGATGACTCACATAGACAGAGAAGGCCTTGGGCGCACTGTCGATGCGTCCGGTGGGGGCGTTGGAGACGGGCAGGTGCTCCAGGGTGACGTGGGTGATGTGGGCAGGATGAGACAGGGCGATGACCAGGGTGCCCTGCGCTCCGTGGAACGCCCAGCACTTCCCAGCCTGCACCGTCTGGCCCTGGATAACGGTGCGGGGGCTCTCAGAGGGGTACCAGAGGGGTACACCCAGGAAGGACACGCATGCCGAGCGGGTACGGTAAGTCTCAGAACACCGTGTGCTCACAACGCTGGCACCTTGGGACTCTAAGGCAAAGTCCGGCATCCTGTCGGCCAATAGGGGACTGCAGTCCTTCACAACCTCTTTCACCATCCGTGGCTCGTTCTGGGGCACATTCTCACGCAGCCATTTGGCCATGGTCTCTTTGAGCTCATAGGTCAGGTGTGTGTTGGCTGTGGTGGGGTTGGGAGCTGGAGGAAGCTGGTTCTGAATAGAGGAGACCTGCTGCCCCAGCTACACAACACAGAGAGACCACATCCATTAGGTTAGGAAGGCTCATAATTGACTGTGTCCCAAATGGCACCCCATTCCCTGTTTAGTGCACTACCATAGGGCTCTGGTCAAAATGTATTGTAAGTCGCTCTGGATAAGAGCGTCTGATAAATGACTAAAATGTGAAATGTAGTGCACTATGTAGGGAATAGGGTGCCATTTTGGACTCATCCATTCACATTTTAGATATTTAGCACCAGTTCTTATGCAGAACCACTTTTAAGAAAGTGCAAAAGTTCAGTGCTACAAATTTGACTGAGTATGTGTGTTTTGTGTACATTACCGTGGCACTCTGGTCCTCCAGGGAAGCGACTCTCTGCCTGACGTGTGTGTGTTGGTCCTTCAGCTCGCCCACCTGACTGGTGAAGCCGGCTGTCTGCTGGCTCAAACGATGCTCCCAATCCAGCGGATTCACACTACAATAGAAAAGAATACAATATAACTTAATTGTCCAGTGAGAAACAGAGATGTTAATTTATCTTCTTTCAACCCCCTGTGACAGCAAACTCACAAAACATTCTTAAAGGTTAAGTCAAGATTGGATTTAAGACAAAGTTTGTTTTGCAACCAAGGTTGGGACATTAGATCGGTCAATAGAAAAAGCATGAGAGTAGGTTTTCAATCCTTTCAATCTTCCCAAGTGCCCAGAGATCTACTGTTGGAGGAGAATGTTACTATAACTGGAACATACTCAACCCTGGGGAGCATGGGACAGGAGCTAGGGGTAGGGGCAGGGGCAGGAAGTAGAGGCTAGGGGTAGTAGGTAGGGGCAGGAGCTAGGGGTAGGGGCAGGAGGTAGAGGCTAGGGGTAGGTTCTGGATGGGGCCAGCCACACACACACACTCACCTGTCCACTCTCACTCTCACGTCCCTCACGTCCGTCCTAACATCTGCCAAGTCTGTCTGCAGTCTCTCTACCATCTGTTGGGATAGACGAGCACAAAGACTACATCTCAACCATATACGTAAATATACAACACTTCTATAGTACAAAACATACACACACACACAGGCTTGCGAAAGTATTCACCCCCTTGGCATTTTTCCTATTTTGTTGCCTTACAACCTGGAATTAAAATTGATTTTATGGGGGTTTGTATCATTTCATTCACACAACATGCCACTTTGAAGATGCAAAATATATATTTTAGTGAAACAAACAAGAAATAAGACAAGAAAACAGAAAAACTTGAGCGTGCATAACTATTCACCCCCCCAAAGTCAATACTTAATAGAGCCACCTTTTGCAGCAATTACAGCTGCAAGTCTCTTGGGGTATGTCTCCATAAGCTTGGCACATCTAGCCACTGGGAATTTTGCCCATTCTTCAAGGCAAAACTGCTCCAGCTCCTTCAAGTTGGATGGGTTCCGCTGGTGTACAGCAATCTTTAAGTCATACCACAGATTCTCAATTGGATTGAGATCTGGGCTTTGACTAGGCCATTCCAAGACATTTACATGTTTCCCCTTAAACCACTTGAGTGTTGCTTTAGCAGTATGCTTAGGGTCATTGTCCTGCTGGAAGGTGAACCTCCGTCCCAGTCTCAAATCTCTGGAAGACTGAAACAGGTTTCCCTCAAGAATTTCCCTGTATTTAGCGCCATCCATCATTTCTTCAATTCTGACTAGTTTCCCAGTCCCTGCCGATGAAAAACATGGTGTTCTCGGGGTGATGAGAGGTGTTGGGTTTGCGCCAGACATAGCGTTTTCCTTGATGGCCAAAAGGCTCAATTTTAGTCTCATCTGACCAGAGTACCTTCTTCCATATGTTTGGGGAGTCTCCCACATGCCTTTTGGCGAACACCAAACATTTTTGCTTATTTATTTATTTAAGCAATGGCTTTTTTCTGTCCACTCTTCCATAAAGCCCAGCTCTGTGGAGTGGTCCTACAGACAGATACTCCAATCTCTGCTGTGGAGCTTTGCAGCTCCTTCAGGGTTATCTTTGATCTCTTTGTTGCCTCTCTGATTAATGCACTCCTTGCCTGGTCTGTGAATTTTGGTGGGCGGCCCTCTCTTGGCAGGTTTGTTGTGGTGCCATATTCTTTCAATTTTTTTATAATGGATTTAATGGTGCTCCGTGGGATGTTCAAAGTTTCTGATATTTTTTTATAACCCAACCCTGATCTGTACTTCTCCATAACTTTGTCCCTGACCTGTTTGGAGAGCTCCTTGGTCTTCATGGTGCCGCTTGATTGGTGGTGCCCCTTGCTTAGTGGTGTTGCAGACTCTGGGGCCTTTCAGAACAGGTGTATATATACTGAGATCATGTGACACTTAAATAAAGTACACCTGTGTGCAATCTAACTAATTATGTGACTTCTGAAGGTAATTGGTTGCACCAGATCTTATTTAGGGGCTTCATAGCAAAGGGGGTGAATACATATGCACGCACCACTTTTCCGTTATATATTTTTTTTGAATTTGTTGAAATCCAAATAAAAATCAATTTAAATATACAGGTTGTAATGCAACAAAATTGGAAAAATGCCAAGGGGGATGAATACTTTTGGAAGGCAAACATATACATGTTACAGCCTTATTCTAAAATGGTTCAAATCAAATCAAATCTTCATCAATTTACACACAATACCCCATCATGACAAAGTGAAAACATGTTTTTTTTTTTTTTTTATGTAAAAACAAACAAAAATAAATAGAAAAACGTCTTTACGTAAGTATTCAGACCCTTTTCTATGAGTCTCGAAATTGAGCTCAGGTGCATCCTGTTTCCATTGATCATCCTTGAGATGTTTCTACAACTTGATTGGAGTCCACCTATGTTAAATTCAATTGATTGGACATGATTTGGAAAGGCACACACCTGTGTATATAAGGTCCCACAGTTAACAGTGCATGTCTTAGCAAAAACCAAGGAGGTCGAAGGAATTGTCCGTAGAGCTCCGAGACAGGATTGTGTCGAAGCGTCGATCTGGGGAAGGGTACCAAAACATTTCTTCAGCATTAAAGGTCCCCAAAAACACAGTGGCCGCCATCATTTTTAAATTGAAGAAGTTCGGAACCACCAAGACTCTTCCTAGAGCTGGCCGCTCGGCCAAACTGAGCAATCGGGGGAGAAGGGCCTTGGTCAGGGAGGTGACCAAGAACCCGATGGTCACTCTGACAGAGCTCCAGAGTTCCTCTGTGGAGATGGGAGAACCTTCCAGAAGGACAACCATCTCTGCAGCACTCCACCAATTAGGCCTTTATGGTAGAGTGGCCAAACGGAAGCCACTCCTCAGTAAAAGGCACATGACAGCCCGCTTGGAGTTTGCCAAAAGGCCCCTAGAGGACTCTCAGACCATGAGAAACAAGATTCTCTGGTCTGATGAAACAACGAAGGACAACGACCCTAAGCACACATCCAAGACAACGCAGGAGTGGCTTCGGGACAAGTCTCTGAATGTCCTTGAGTGGCCCAGCCAGAGCCCGGACTTGAACCCGATCTAACATCTCCGGAGAGACCTGAAAATAGCAGTGCAGCGACGCTCCCCATCCAACCTGACAGATCTTGCGAGGATCTGCAGAGAAGATGTGTGTTTGTGAGATTGTGTCCTCCTCCCAGAGTGCGAAGAGCCTTGGCGTGACCCTGGACAACACCCTGTCGTTCTCCGCTAATATCAAGGCGGTGACCCGATCCTGTAGGTTCATGCTCTACAACATTCGGAGAGTACGACCCTGCCTTACACAGGAAGCGGCACAGGTCCTAATCCAGGCACTTGTCATCTCCCGTCTGGATTACTGCAACTCGCTGTTGGCTGGGCTCCCTGCCTGTGCCATTAAACCCCTACAACTCATCCAGAATGCCGCAGCCCGTCTGGTGTTCAACCTTCCCAAGTTCTCTCACGTCACCCAGCTCCTCCGCACACTCCACTGGCTTCCAGTTGAAGCTCGCATCTGCTACAAGACCATGGTGCTTGCCTACGGAGCTGTGAGGGGAACGGCACCTCCGTACCTTCAGGCTCTGATCAGTCCCTACACCCAAACGAAGGCACTGCGTTCATCCACCTCTGGCCTGCTGGCTCCCCTACCTCTGCGGAAGCATAGTTCCCGCTCAGCCCAGTCAAAACTGTTCGCTGCTCTGGCACCCCAATGGTGGAACAAGCTCCCTCACGACGCCAGGACAGCGGAGTCACTCACCACCTTCCGGAGACATTTGAAACCCCACCTCTTTAAGGAATACCTGGGATAGGATAAAGTAATCCTTCTACCCCCCCCCCCTTACTCCAACCCCCCCAAAAAATAAATACAAAATTAAATTAAAAAAACATTGTAAAGTGGTTATCCCCCTGGCTATAAGGTGAATGCACCTATTTGTAAGTCGCTCTGGATAAGAGCGTCTGCTAAATGACGTAAATGTAATGTAAATGTAAGAATGGGAGAAACTCCCCAAATACAGGTGTGCCAAGCTTGTAGCGTCATATCCAAGAACACTCGAGGCCGTAATCGCTGCCAAAGGTGCTTCAACAAAGTACTCACTAAACGGTCTGGATACTTATGTAAATGTGATATTTCCGTTTTTTTATTTATAATACATTTGCAAATATGTCTAAAAACCTGTTTTTGCTTTGTCATTATGGGGTATTATAAATCACTCCCTATTACACATATACTACACTACAATAGACATCTATAACTGAAACACTGTTCTCCATACTAGACTGTTATAGGACCTTATGACACCCCATTCCAAATAATACTGCACTGTAGAGTACTCACCTCGGTCACAAATTTCTGCTGGTGTTCCTTCTTCTTAAGAATTTCTATTTCTCTCTGCGGGAGAACACGTACACAAGTCAGTTAACCCAATGAATACACCCAAATGCTGTATATTTGTGCATTCTCTCTTTGTCTCCCTTACCAGGATGGTGTTCATCTTAGCTTCCAGAGCAGAATTAAATACCGAAGCTCCATCCTGCAGAAAGAGTTTCAACAAACAAGCTTTTATTGTACAATCCAGGAGTACACATGGAGAGCGTCAATGCAGCATCCTATCAAATCAAGAGAAAGAGAGATTATTGGCGGGTATGCGGTCCCATCAGATCCTACCATAGCCTTGGGAGGCGGAGTGAAGACAGGTGGTGGAGTCGGGGTGATGACGGGTCGGTTCTGGGTCATAGTCATAACATTCAGGGCTGGAGTCAGGGAGGCCCATACCAAGGGGGCAAGGTGCCAGCAGCCTAGCAGAGAGGGGTAGAATAGACTTGAATACTCTAAGGAGCACATTATCATACAGGACAGGTTACACAGACAACATTTAGAACATTATTGATCGTCAACAATGGGTTGTATGTGTTGTACTTCTGTTATTTCAATTGGCAGTAAGTACTATTGTTAGGCATGTCATCTGTGTACAATGTACTGCTGGCACCAATAAAGTAACAGTGCTGTTGATTCTTTTCATGGCAGTTCTATAGAACTATAGACGGTCTGATTCTGTGGTGTGATGTCACTCACCGAAGGTCAACAGGATGAGGAGGATGGCAATTAGAACGGCCTTCCTCACATCGGCCGGGACAAACGGAGGGGCTACAGGAGAAGACAGAGATAAAGCTAACGTTAACAAACAAGCTACAAGCATAGAGACAAGCTAATGCTACGCTAGCAGGTAAAGTTAGCACACACACTACTCACTCCGGCTGGCACTGGCGCTTGTCCTGTTGCTGCCAGAGCTCTGGTTGGCGCTAACCCTTTGTTTGCCTAAGGAGGAGTCTCCAGAGTATCCTCTGTAACGTCTTGCCTCTGAAGAGGAGTAACCAGAGCTGTCTACGGCGCTTTGGCTCTGGGCCTGGTTCAGGCCAGTCTGGCAGGATGAGAAGCCCCTGGGGCTGGGAACCAGCTTCAGGCTGGGGGCCGGGGCCGGGGCTGGGGCTGGAGGTTCCTGGAAGGTCTTCCTCCTCTGACCCAAGCTTAAGACCCCTGAAAGGCAGGGTGTGCGGGGACAAATAGAGAGAGTCAGACGGTCAGTTTTGAATAGCCATAATAGCTAACTATAACCATAGACAAACAGGCAGCTGCAATACAAAGTATACAGAATAGGCTTAGACAGTGAAAGTAACTGAGTGAGTGTCATTAAGACAGTGGATGTAGGAAGTGGTGTGAACCGTACCAATGTAGTCCTCAGCATTGATGGGTGGCTCCACTGTACTAGTCTTGCTGCTAGTGGTGCTAGCCACGCTGTTGGCCCGGCTGGAGGTACGAGAGGCTGCCACTTTACGACCACCCGTCTTCCTCTTAGTAAAAACCCTGAGAGAGAGAGAGAGAGAGAGAGAGAGATAACTTTGTTAAAGCAACTTTGTCAGGCCTACTGTATTAGGCTATACGGTACAACATGAAACACACCTCACAGGGCTCTCCCTGTAGGAAACGGAGGAGGACTCGTCATCGTCTGAGGATTGGTGGTAGTATCCCCCTAAAACCAGCCTCATACTGCGCCGCGACATGTCTGAGAGAGAGAGACAGAGACAATACCTCATACAGGATACTGTGTTATACAAGCTGCTTTACCTGGAGGAATCACACACACAGCGATCAATAATAGAACACTTTATAACAGTCATTAGGCTTATTTGTTTTCAAAAGTAGATAAGAAGTTATGTACAGTTACAGTAAAAGGGAGTTGTAGTCATATTGAGATTCCCAAGAAGTAGCCTAGGTAGCATAGCGCTAGCTTAGAGCAGCAGGTAGCAGTAGCCTAGGTAGCATAGCGCTAGCTTAGAGCAGCAGGTAGCAGTAGCCTAGGTAGCATAGCGCTAGCTTAGAGCAGCAGGTAGCAGTAGCCTAGGTAGCATAGCGCTAGCTTAGAGCAGCAGGTAGCAGTAGCCTAGGTAGCATAACGCTAGCTTAGAGCAGCAGGTAGCAGTAGCCTAGGTAGCATAGCGCTAGTTTAGAGCAGCAGGTAGCAGTAGCCTACAGCTGGTGGTAGGAGAGAGGCTCTCTGACAGATGCTCTCCTATATAATCTCTAATCCAGCTAATTTACAGCACCTCACACTACTCTCTCATGCACACACGCTACCTCTCATACAATACATTGTACAATAAAAGACATCTCGGTAATTCACGTTACCGTAAGGCCTGAATACCACACAGGCAGCATTGGCATAGTCATATGAAAAGGCTAGACCTACCAAATCCAGATCTGCAAGGTGATTTGGGTAAAGCCTGACAAAGCCAGATCTGGTTAAGTATAAACACACAACTGACCTTAGATCAGTTTTTTTGTGCGTACTGAGTAACTTAATTTGACTCAGTTCACAAAGCTAACGCTAACTGTGGCTGTGTAGGAATTAACTTCAACTTTCAAACAGCAATAGTATGGATTAGCATTAGCTAACTAGCAGAATGCTAAGACCCGCACAAACTTTTACAGATGCACAATTGAGAGCATCCTGTCGGTTGTATCACCGCCTGGTACGGCATCTGCACCGCCCGCACACGCAGGGCTCTCCAGAGGGTGGTGTGGTCTGCCCAACACATCACCGGGGGCACACTGCCTGCCCTCCAGGACACTTACAGCACCCGATGTCACAGGAAGGCCAAAAAGATCATCAAGGACATCAACCACCTGAGCCACTGCCTGTTCACCCCGCTATCATCCAGAAGGCGAGGTCAGTACAGGTGCATCAAAGCCAATCTCAAGGCTATCCGACTGTTAAATAGCCTTCACTAGCTTCACTTTACTCATCTCATAAGTATATACCGTATTCTATTCCACTGTATTTTAGTCTGTGCCACTCCGACATTGCTCGTCCTAATATTGATATATTTCTTAATTCCATTCTTTTACTTTTAGATTTGTGTTGGAGCTAGCACTGTTGGAGCTAGGAACACAAGCATTTCGCTACACCCGCAATAACATCTGTACACAAAAAAAATGTTATGCATGCATGACTGTAAGTCGCTTTGGATAAAAGCGTCTGCTAAATGGCATATTATATTATTAGCTGCTAAATATGTGTATGTGACCATTAACATTTAATTTTATTTGAGGTGGGACCAAGTCACTATTATTCTAATCACAAGCAAGTCTCAAGTAAATGATATTATCGGTAGGACTGGTGGAGTTATGTCGCACATGCAGCTAACAAAAACATATGGAAATGTCTGCTCTACCCAAAATTACAACCAAATAATTGCAGCATTACCGCAAAAATGGAAGAGGAAAGTGGAAGGGGGAAAAGTAAGGAACTTGTCTGTCGGCCCTGCATTAAAGAACATAATTGGTTAAAGAAAATTGTGATAAATAAAAAAGTATACCAGTTTAATTTAAGGACCAAAGGATTGACAGCCGTCCCATATAGATTGCAAAATAGTTGGGAAGAGATTTTTGACGTACCGATTCCATAGCATAGTGTTTATGAATTGACGCCGGATTCAAAACTTATAATTTTTCAATTTAAATGATTATATAAAATTCTTGCTACCAATAGAATGTTATTTATATGGGAGATACAATCTTCCCAGCTCTGCAGATTTTGCTGCGAAGAGACAGAATCATTAGATCATTTGTTTTGGTACTGTCCATTTGTAGCTTGTTTTTGGACACAGGTCCAGAAATGGCTAAAGGATTGCAATATTTATCTGGAGCTAACCCTGCAGATAGCACTACTGGGTGATCTGAAAAGTCATAGTCAATCGATCAATAACATAATAATACTATTAGCAAAAATGTTTATTTTCAATTTACGATCTGTAGAAACAATGAGAATAGAAAGGTTCAGAACTTTTGTAAAACATCTCAGTACAGTTGAAAAATATATGGCAAATAGAAATCCAATATGGATGGTGTTAAGAGATAGATGGGAGGGGTTGAATGGAGCTGAAGGATGGGACTAATAACAACTAACAACAACTAATAACAACAAGATAACTAATGTAAAGCATACTGTGTCCATAATAATTATATAGGTTATAGGTTGAGAGCTTTTGTGAAAGAGCACAGTTAGAAAAATATGGCATATAGAAGCAAACCAGATGGACATCATGAAAATGATCGGAGGAAGTTCAGGAGTAAAACAAACAAAATAGAATTATTGTAGAATTTGACTGTGTCCATAAAATGTATATAGTATGTATGGGCTGGAAGTAGAGGCCTAAGCGTTGTTGTTCACTTGTTTACTCCAATTGGGGAAGGGGTGGTGGGGTTGGAAAGTAATGAAGGGAAATATAATTTTAAAAAGGATGTGTGTGTATAATATATATATATATATATATATATATATATATATATATATATATATATATATATATATATATATATATATATATATATATATATATATATATATATATATATATATATATATATATACAGTGGGGAGAACAAGTATTTGATACACTGCCGATTTTGCAGGTTTTCCTACTGACAAAGCATGTAGTGGTCTGTAATTTTTTATCATAGGTACACTTCAACTGTGAGAGATGGAATCTAAAACAAAAATCAACAAAATCACATTGTATGATTTTTTAATAATTAATTTGCATTTTATTGCATGACATAAGTATTTGATCACCTACCAACCAGTAAGAATTCCAGCTCTCACAGACCTGTTAGTTTTTTTTTAAGAAGCCCTCCTGTTCTCCACTCATTACCTGTGTTAACTGCACCTGTTTGAACTCGTTACCTGTATAAAAGACACCTGTCCACACACTCAATCAAACAGACTCCAACCTCTCCACAATGGCCAAGACCAGAGAGCTGTGTAAGGACATCAGGGATAAAATTGTAGACCTGCACAAGGCTGGGATGGGCTAAAGGACAATAGGCAAGCAGCTTGGTGAGAAGGCAACAACTGTTGGCGCAATTATTAGAAAATTGAAGAAGTTCAAGATGACGGTCAATCACCCTCGGTCTGGAACTCCATGCAAGTTCTCAACTCGTGGGGCATCAATGATCATGAGGAAGGTGAGGGATCAGCCCAGAACTACACGGCAGGACCTGGTCAATGACCTGAAGAGAGCTGGGACCACAGTCTCAAAGAAAATCATTAGGAACACACTACGCCGTCATGGATTAAAATCCTGCAGCGCACGCAAGGTCCCCCTGCTCAAGCCAGCGCATGTCCAGGCCCGTCTGAAGTTTGCCAATGACCATCTGGATGATCCAGAGGAGGAATGGGAGAAGGTCATGTGGTCTGATGAGACAAAAATATAGCTTTTTGATCTAAACTCCACTCGCCGTGTTTGGAGGAAGAAGAAGGATGAGTACAACCCCAAGAACACCATCCCAACCGTGAAGAATGGAGGTGGAAACATCATTCTTTGGGGATGCTTTTCTGCAAAGGGGACAGGACGACTGCACCGTATTGAGGGGAGGATGGATGGGCCAATGTATCGCGAGATCTTGGCCAACAACCTCCTTCCCTCAGTAAGAGCATTGAAGATGGGTCGTGGCTGGGCATTCCAGCATGACAACGACCCGAAACACACAGCCAGGGCAACTAAGGAGTGGCTCCGTAAGAAGCATCTTAAGGTCCTGGAGTGGCCTAGCCAGTCTCCAGACCTGAACCCAATAGAAAATCTTTGGAGGGAGCTGAAAGTCCGTATTGCCCAGCAACAGCCCCGAAACCTGAAGGATCTGGAGAAGGTCTGTATGGAGGAGTGGGCCAAAATCCCTACTGCAGTGTGTGCAAACCTGGTCAAGAACTACAGGAAACGTATGATCTCTGTAATTGCAAACAAAGGTTTCTGTACCAAATATTATGTTCTGCTTTTCTGATGTATCAAATACTTATGTCATGCAATAAAATAAAAATTAATTACTTAAAAATCATACAATGTGATTTTCTGGATTTTTGACCTCTACATGCTTTGTAAGTAGGAAAACCTGCAAAATCGGCAGTGTATCAAATACTTGTTCTCCCCACTGTATATGCGAGGAAAAAAAGAAAAAAAAAAGTCAAGTCCCAAGTAGAACAGGTCGAATATTTGTATTTCTTAGGGATCTCCATTAGCTGTTGCCAAGGTAGCAGCTACTCTTCCTGGGGTCCAAACACATTAAGGCACTTACATCAAACATAAAACATCATAAAACATCAATACACCACTACATATTTACAATACAAAATGTATTGTTAAGTCCAAGTCAAGTAAAATAAAATAAAATCTACTACAAATCTTTGTGTATTTATTGAAGCTACCAGACAGCCCTTTTGATTATTTTGTCGACAACACATTTTGATTATGTAACAATAAAATTTGTACAAATTCCAAATGCAAGCTTCATAAGTAAATTATCAATTTCAAGCAATTTTGACTTACCAAAAAAACAGTAGTCCTATGCTAGTAATTGTTGCTTGATGCCCAATTACTGGTGAGCTTGCAAAGTAAACGGTTCATATTCTTGATCAAACCATTTTTGGAGCTGCATATTTATTTATGGCAATCCTCTCTCCCTACAATGACGTTTGCGCTGCACCCGATTCTATAGCTGTACAGCACATCAGCAATCTGTTCACTAGCTCAGTGGTTCTCAAACTTTCTGACCCACGAAGGAGTGGTTCAAAGCTTGCGACCCCCGCCCATGCACGAGCACACAGGGCGAACACACGAGCACAATCGCGGCGCAAATGTAGCCTGTCATTGGTCACTGGTCCTCTGTAGCTCAGCTGGTAGAGCACGGCGCTTGTAACGCCAAGGTAGTGGGTTCAATCCCCGGGACCTCCCATACACAAAAATGTATGCACGCATGACTGTAAGTCGCTTTGGATAAAAGCGTCTGCTAAATGGCATATTATTATTATTATTATTACATTTTTTATATAATTTTTTTTACAGCCATAAACAGTGATGCATTTTTGAAACAGAAGATACAGGAATAAACTGCGTTTTACACCTGCATTTTCAGCTGAAAGTCATTCATGTTAGCGGTCAATATCAACTAGGGATATCATGTCACATTGTCACTTCTCTGGAGTCCAGAGCAAGCATGATCATACGGCCTGTATGCAGCGGAGGTTGCAGGATCGGATGGTTAAGCATCATCTGTCTGTAGCCTTTTTCTTCCTCACAAATATCGTAATGAATATCTTCATCCCATAAGTATTGAAGGCAATGCCATGCTACAGCCATCTGTAGATAGTCAGTACCATCACTGAGGAATAGAAACTGTGGCGACCTGTCATTCAGGGCAGAGGCCCACCTGTTTAGCTATATATATATATACACATATACAGTGGGGAGAACAAGTATTTGATACACTGCCGATTTTGCAGGTTTTCCTACTTACAAAGCATGTAGAGGTCTGTAATTTTTATCATAGGTACACTTCAACTGTGAGAGACGGAATCTAAAACAAAAATCCAGAAAAATCACATTGTATGATTTTTAAGTAATTAATTTGCATTTTATTGCATGACATAAGTATTTGATCACCTACCAACCAGTAAGAATTCCGGCTCTCACAGACCTGTTAGTTTTTCTTTAAGAAGCCCTCCTGTTCTCCACTCATTACCTTTATTAACTGCACCTGTTTGAACTCGTTACCTGTATAAAAGACACCTGTCCACACACTCAATCAAACAGACTCCAACCTCTCCACAATGGCCAAGACCAGAGAGCTGTGTAAGGACATCAGGGATAAAATTGAAGACCTGCACAAGGCTGGGATGGGCTACAGGACAATAGGCAAGCAGCTTGGTGAGAAGGCAACAACTGTTGGCGCAATTATTAGAAAATGGAAGAAGTTCAAGATGACGGTCAATCACCCTCGGTCTGGGGCTCCATGCAAGATCTCACCTGGTGGGGCATCAATGATCATGAGGAAGGTGAGGGATCAGCCCAGAACTACACGGCAGGACCTGGTCAATGACCTGAAGAGAGCTGGGACCACAGTCTCAAAGAAAACCATTAGTAACACACTACGCTGTCATGGATTAAAATCCTGCAGCGCACGCAAGGTCCCCCTGCTCAAGCCAGCGCATGTCCAGGCCCGTCTGAAGTTTGCCAATGACCATCTGGATGATCCAGAGGAGGAATGGGAGAAGGTCATGTGGTCTGATGAGACTAAAATAGAGCTTTTTGGTCTAAATTCCACTCGCTGTGTTTGGAGGAAGAAGAAGGATGAGTACAACCCCAAGAACACCATCCCAGCCGTGAAACATGGAGGTGGAAACATCATTCTTTGGGGATGCTTTTCTGCAAAGGGGACAGGACAACTGCACCGTATTGAGGGGAGGATGGATGGGGCCATGTATCGCGAGATCTTGGCCAACAACCTCCTTCCCTCAGTAAGAGCATTGAAGATGGGTCGTGGCTGGGTCTTCCAGCATGACAACGACCCGAAACACACAGCCAGGGCAATTAAGGAGTGGCTCCGTAAGAAGCATCTCAAGGTCCTGGAGTAGCCTAGCCAGTCTCCAGACCTGAACCCAATAGAACATCTTTGGAGGGAGCTGAAAGTCCGTATTGCCCAGCGACAGCCCCGAAACCTGAAGGATCTGGAGAAGGTCTGTATGGAGGAGTGGGCCAAAATCCCTGCTGCAGTGTGTGCAAACCTGGTCAGGAAACGTATGATCTCTGTAATTGCAAACAAAGGTTTCTGTACCAAATATTAAGTTCTGCTTTTCTGATGTATCAAATACTTATGTCATGCAATAAAATGCAAATTAATTACTTAAAAATCATACAATGTGATTTTCTGGATTTTTGACCTCTACATGCTTTGTAAGTAGGAAAACCTGCAAAATCGGCAGTGTATCAAATACTTGTTCTCCCCACTGTACATACATACATATACACACACACAGTTGAAGTCAGAAGTTTACATACACGTTAGCCAAATACATTTAAACTCAGTTTTTCACAATTCCTGACTTTTAATCCTAGTAAAAATTCCCTGTTTTAGGTAAGTTAGGATCACCACTTTATTTTAAGAATGTGAAATGTCAGAATAATAGTAGAGAGAATGATTTATTTCAGCTTTTATTTCTTTCATCACATTCCCAGTGGGTCAGAAGTTTACATGCACTCAATTAGTATTTGGTAGCATTGCCTTTAAATTGTTTAACTTGGGTCAAACGTTTCGGGTAGCCTTCCACAAGCTTCCCACAATAAGTTGGGTGAATTTTGGCCCATTCCTCCTGACAGAGCTGGTGTAACTGAGTCAGGTTTGTAGGCCACCTTGCTCGCACACGCCTTTTCAGTTCTGCCCACACATTTTTCTATAGGATTGATGTCAGGGCTTTGTGATGGACACTCCAATACCTTGACTTTGTTGTCCTTAAGCCATTTTGCCACAACTTTGGAAGTACGCTTGGGGTCATTATCCATTTGGAAGACCCATTTGCGACCAAGCTTTAACTTCCTGACTGATGTCTTGAGATGTTGCTTTAATATATCCACATAATTTTCCTTCCTCATGATGCCATCTATTTTGTGAGGTGCACCAGTCCTTCCTGCAGCAAAGCACCCCCACAGCATGATGCTGCCACCCCCGTGCTTCACTGTTGGGATGGTGTTCTTCGGCTTGCAAGTCCCCCCTTTTTTCTCCAAACATAACGATGGTCATTATGGCCAAACAGTTCTATTTTTGTTTCATCAGACCAGAGGACATTTCTCCAAAAAGTACGATCTTTGTCCCCATGTGCAGTTGCAAACCGTAGTCTGGCTTTTTTATGGCGGTTTTAGAGCAGTGGCTTCTTCCTTGCTGAGCAGCCATTCAGGTTATGTCGATATAGGACTCGTTTTACTGTGGATATAGATAATTTTGTACCTGTTTCCTCCAGCATCTTCACAAGGTCCTTTGCTGTTGTTCTGGGATTGATTTGCACTTTTCGCACCAAAGTACGTTCATCTCTAGGAGACAGAACGCATCTCCTTCCTAAGCGGTATGACAGCTGCGTGGTCCCATGGTGTTTATACTTGCGTACTACTGTTTGTACAGATGAACGTGGTACCGTCAGGCATTTGGAAATTGCTCCCAAGGATGAACCAGACTTGTGGAGGTCTACCATTATTTTATTTATTTTTTCTGAGGTCTTGGCTGATTTCTTTTGATTTTCCCATGATGTCAAGCAAAGAGGCACTGAGTTTGAAGATAGGCTAATTGACATAATTTGAGTCAATTGGAGGTGTACCTGTGGATGTATTTCAAGGCCTATCAGAAGCTTCTAAAGCCATGACATCATTTTCTGGAATTTTCCAAGCTGTTTAAAAGGCACAGTCAACTTAGTGTATGTAAACTTCTGACCCACTGGAATTGTGATACAGTGAATTATAAGTGAAATAATCTGTCTGTAAACAATTGTTGGAAAAATTACTTGTGTCATGCACAAAGTAGATGTCCTAACCGACTTGCCAAAACTATAGTTTGTTAACAAGAAATTTGTGGAGTGGTTGAAAAACGAGTTTTAATGACTCCAACCTAAGTGCATGTAAACTTCCGACTTCAACTGTATACTGTAGCTAAGAAAGTAATACTAAGTGTATGTTGTGTAGTAAGCTGTTAGTAGCCCATGTGCCTCACCCTAACTATTTGGTCCCTTTTCCACTCATAATTTAGCCTACTGTTCTGACTTGGTGGTGCACATGTAGCCTACTGCCTGTTTTAGAGAAATGTAATCATCGAATATTGTAAGAGCTTTCATTGTCTGCTTATATACCCCCTTTATTTATCCTACAGTTCTGACTTGGTGTACAGGGAGAATACTGTAAGAACGGTCCATGTTCTGAATTCTGTCGCTGCACATTTCAAAAGTGCTGAACAAATAGTTAAATTGACTACGTCCATCTTAGACTTACAGATTGCCTCTTATCCGCTTGTCGTCCCCTTATGCCATAGTTTGTACATCTCAATTGTCAGTAGAAACCACATTTGTTTAAGCAAGTCAGCCATATCAGATATATATTTTTTAAAGGCAGTAAATGAGGCTGAAAGAACTGTTTCGCTGCCAGACAAGGCTCCGCCGATAGCCAGGTGTAGCGGTGGTAAGGATTCACTCCATGGTAAGGAAAAGAAAGCTCTGCTGTTGGGACAGCTGTATGTAGGTCCTAACAGTTTGTGGGCACCATTTGTCACCATTATAGTGCAATTAATGTATTGTTTAGTGTAGTGTAGTGGATTTTCTGGCATGCATAAAAATAAAATAAAACAATTTGCCCCACCAAGATTGACATGCTAAAATCGCCACTGTATAGAATTAACACCCACTCAAACTAGGCCTATCTGAAATATGAAAATTATAAATGGAATCACCAGGTAGCCTATTGTTTTGGCAACGATGCGTCCGTAGCAGATTGCTAAACGGTACTTTATATGGATAATATTAAATGTACTGTAGGTAGGCTACTCTGTTTTTGCCAGGCAAAAGAGGAAAATTAAACTAGCGCTTTCTGTTCAATAATCTTGATATGTGCACCCGCCTTTGAGCACAAATGCCGATGACTGGTCATTGGTCAACAGTCAAGACGTGCAACTTTTTGGTTCTGAAGCACACAGATGTTTTTGAAACAACAATTTGGTGCTACGCTGTAGTCCTATGCTAGTGACCAGATCGAAAAAGCAAAGGTATAAATATAACATTCAAATGGTAGGCTATATGTAGCCTATTCAAATATGAAAAATATGTAATTTTCCCCATTCAGTTTCACACAAAACCTTCTCACTGCGCTAGCGCACCAAACCTGTGTTGATTGACAGTTTGCTGGTCCAATCAGAGAGCACTGTGTGCATTTAACTAACCAATCTGTTTTTTTGCATGTGCGATACTGTCTCTGGCTGCGTGGAGAGCAATCCACAGAGACAAAACGTTACAAAACCTGGCTAGATAATTTCAAGTCATCAGTCTCAAGTCAAAGTTGAGTCCCGAGTCTTGAGGCTCCAATTCCAAGTCAAGTCTCAAGTTATTTTCTATCAAGTCGAGTCTCAAGTCATCAAATTTGTGACTCAAGTCAGACGAGTCCAAGTCATGTGACTCGAGTCCACACCTCTGGTAACTAGTACGGCAGAGAAGCCAAAATGCAGGGTAAAGGCATGGTATAAGGTGTGAGAGGATGTGGTGTGTGGTGTTCTTAGAGACAGGAAATGAGTGACTTGCAAATTCAGACAACAGAGTTGAGAAAAAGGAAGATCAGCAGCAGATCAAAGACACTATCTGCAGCTTTGACAACACTACAGTAAACAACTAACAACAAGTTTAGGTTGCTTAGGTCGCTAGGGCATAGAGCAGTGTCTGTCCTTTTCCATCGTTACTGACAGACAAAAAGCCACTGATGTAGGTCTAGCGACCAAGTGGGATTGAGTAGAATTGGGTAAAAACATCCAGCCAGGCAGCCAGCCAGGTTCAAATAGCCTACATTAATAGCATTCTCATTGTTATGCAATGGAGTCTGAAATACATTACCTTCCTCTGGTGTGAAAATAAGCTTTAGCGTCACTGAACATATTGTACCGTAGGCTAATTCTCTCAAATCCTCTCTATTCCACTGAAAATGGCATCTCTTGCCGTCTCAGCACTTTATCCTGCTTCCCAATCCTCTTCTCATTACAATAGCCTTCAGTTGTCCTTCACCAAGCTCTCCTCCCATCTTTCTCCACCTCTCTTTCCCCGATCCTGCACTCTAATCAACCCCTCTCCCTATCCTCTCATCTACAGTGCATTCTGAAAGTATTCAGACCCCTTGACTTTTTCCACATTTTGTTACGTTACAGCATTATTCTAAAATCGATTAAAATTGTTTTTTCCCCATCAATCTACACACAATACCCCTTAATGATGAAGCAAAAACAGGTTGTTAGACATTTTTTCAAATGTTTTACAAATAAAAAACGGAAATATCATATTTACATACAGTACCAGTCAAAAGTTTGGACACACCTACTCATTCAAGGGTTTTTCTTTATTTTTACTATTTTCTACATTGTAGAATAACAGTGAAGACATTAAAAACTATGAAATAACACATATGGAAGCATGTAGTAACCAAAAAAAGTGTTAAACAAATCAAAATATATTTTATATTTTATATTCTTCAAAGTAGCCACCCTTTGCCTTGATGACAGCTTTGCACACTCTTGGCATTCTCTCAAACAGCTTCACCTGGAATGCTTTTCCAACAGTCTTGAAGGAGTTCCCACATTTGCTGAGCACTTGTTGGCTGCTTTTCCTTCACTCTGTGGTCCAACTCATCCCAAACTGTCTCAATTGGGTTGAGGTCGGGCGATTGTGGAGGCCAGGTCATGTGATGCAGCACTCCATCACTCTCATTCCTGGTCAAATAGCTCTTACACAGCCTGGAGGTGTGTTGGGTCATTGTCCTGTTGAAAAACAAATAATAGTCTCACTAAGCGCAAACCAGATGGGAAGGTGTGTTGCTGCAGAATGCTGTGGTAGCCATGCTGGTTAAGTGTGCCTTGAATTCTAAATAAAATCACTGACAGTGTCACCAGCAAAGCACCCCCACACCATCACACCTCCTCCTCCATGCTTCACGGTGGGAACCACACATGCTGAGATCATCCGTTCACCTACTCTGCGTCTCACAAAGACACGGCGGTTGGAACCAAAAATCTCACATTTGGACTCATCAGACCAAAGGACAGATTTCCACCGGTCTAATGTCCATTGCTCGTGTTTCTTGGCCCTAGCAAGTCTCTTCTTCTCATTGATGTCCTTTAGTAGTGGTTTCTTTGCAGCAATTTGACCATGAAGGCCTGATTCACACAGTCTCCTCTGAACAGTTGATGTTGAGATGTGTCTGTTACTTCAACTCTGTGAAGCATTTATTTGGGCTGCAATTTCTGAGGCTGGTAACTCTACTGAACTTATACTCTGCAGCAGAGGTAACTCTGGGTCTTTCTTTCCTGTGGCGGTCCTCATGAGAGCCAATTTCATCATAGCGCTTGATGGTTTTTGCAACTGCATTTGAAGAAACTTTCAAAGTTCTTGAAATGTTCCGGATTGACTGACCTTAATGTCTTAAAGTAATGATGGACTGTCGTTTCTCTTTGCTTATTTGAGCTGTACTTACCATAATATGGACTTGGTCTTTTACCAATTAGGAATATATTCTGTATACCACCCCTACCTTGTCACAACACAACTGATTGGCTCAAACGCATTAAGGAAAGAAATTCCACAAATTAACAAGGCACACCTGTTAATTGAAATGCATTCCAGGTGACTACCTCATGAAGCTGGTTGAGAGAATGCCAAGAGTGTGCAAAGCTGTCATCAAGGCAAAGGGTGGCTACTTTGAAGAATATAAAATATAAAATATATTTTGATTTGTTTAACACTTTTTTTGGTTACTACATGCTTCCATATGTGTTATTTCATAGTTTTTAATGTCTTCACTGTTATTCTACAATGTAGAAAATAGTAAAAATAAAGAAAAACCCTTGAATGAGTAGGTGTGTCCAAACTTTTGACTGGTACTGTAAGTATTCAGACCCTTTACTCAGTACTTTGTTGAAGCACCTTTGGCAGCGATTACAGCCTTGAGTCTTCTTGGGTATGACGCTACAAGCTTGGCACACCTGTATTTGGGGAGTTTCTCCCATTCTTCTCTGCAGATCTTCTCAAGCTATGTCAGGTTGGATGGGGAGCGTTGCTGCACAGCTATCTCTCCAGACCGGGCTCTGGCTAGGCCACTCAAGGACATTCAGAGACTTGTCCCGAAGCCACTCCTGTGTTGTCTTGGCTGTGTGCTTAGGGCCGTTGTCCTGTTGGAAGTGAACCTTCGCCCCAGTCTGAGGTCCTGAGCGCTCTGGAGCAGGTTTTCATGAAGGATTTCTTTGTACTTTGCTCCGTTCATCTTTCCCTAGATCCTGACTAGTCTCCCAGTCCCTGCCGCTGAAAAACATCCCCACAGCATGATGCTGCCACCACCATGCTTCACCATAGGGATGGTGCCAGGTTTCCTCCATTTTACATTTACATTTTCATCATTTAGCAGACGCTCTTATCCAGAGCGACTTACAGACGTGGCGCTTGGCATGCAGGCCAAAGAGTTCAATCTTAGTTTCATCAGACCAGAGAATCTTGTTTCTCATGGTCTGAGAGTCCTTTAGGTGCCTTTTGGCAAACTCCAAGCGGGCTGTCATGTGCCTTTTACTGAGGAGTTGCTTCTGTCTGGCCACTCTACCATAAAGGCCTGATTGGTGGAGTGCTGCAGAGTTGGTTGTCCTTCTGGAAGGTTCTCCCATTTCCACAGAGGAAATCTGGAGCTCTGTCAGAGTGACCATCGGGTTCTTGGTCACCTCCCTGACCAAGGCCCTTCTCCCCCGATTGCTCAGTTTGGCCAGGCAGCCAGCTCTTGGAAGAGTCTTGGTCACTAAGAAACCTGTTTTTTGATTTGTTAAAAACTTTTTTGGTTACTACATGATTCCATATGTGTTATTTCATTGTGTTGATGTCTTTCCTATTATTCTACAATGTAGAAAATAGTACAAAATTAAGAAAACCCCTTGAATGAGTAGGTGTGTCCAAACTTTTGACTGGTACTGTATGTAAATGTGATATTTCCGTTTTTTATTTGTAATACATTTGAAAAAATGTCTAACAACCTGTTTTTGCTTCACCAAGTCACTTGGCTCTGTCATATCCTCAGATGGCCTCTCCTATCATTGCTACGCTGACGATACACAACTAATCTTCTCCTTTCCCCCTTCTGATAACCAGGTGGCGAATCGCATCTCTGCATGTCTGGCAGACATATCAGTATGGATGACGGATCACCACCTCAAGCTGAACCTTGGCAAGACGGAGCTGCTTTTCCTCCCGGGGAAGGACTGCCCGTTCCATGATCTCGCCATCACGGTTGACAACTCCGTTGTGTCCTCCTCCCAGAGTGCGAAGAGCCTTGGCGTGACCCTGGACAACACCCTGTCGTTCTCTGCTAACATCAAGGCGGTGACCCGATCCTGTAGGTTCATGCTCTACAACATTCGGAGAGTACGACCCTGCCTTACACAGGAAGCGGCACAGGTCCTAATCCAGGCACTTGTCATCTCCCGTCTGGATTACTGCAACTCGCTGTTGGCTGGGCTCCCTGCCTGTGCCATTACACCCCTACAACTCATCCAGAATGCCGCAGCCCGCCTGGTGTTCAACCTTCCCAAGTTCTCTCACGTCACCCCGCTCCTCCGCACACTCCACTGGCTTCCAGTTGAAGCTCGCATCTGTTACAAGACCATGGTGCTTGCCTATGGAGCTGTGAGGGGAACGGCACCTCCGTACCTTCAGGCTCTGATCAGTCCCTACACCCAAACGAGGGCATTGCGATCATCCACCTCTGGCCTGCTGGCTCCCCTTCCTCTGCAGAAGTATAGTTCCCGCTCAGCCCAGTCAAAACTGTTCGCTGCTCTGGCACCCCAATGGTGGAACAAGCTCCCTCACGACGCCAGGACAGCGGAGTCACTCACCAGACATTTGAAACCCCACCTCTTTAAGGAATACCTGGGATAGGATAAAGTAATCCTTCTACCCCAACCCACCCCCCCCCCCCCTAAAAAAAATAAATGGATGGCTTCCTGCCATCCAGGACCTCTATACCAGGCGGTGTCAGAGGAAGGCCCTCAAAATTGTCAAAGACTCCAGCCACCCTAGTCATAGACTGTTCTCTCTGCTACCGCACGGCAAGCGGTACCGGAGTGCCAAGTCTAGGTCCAAAAGACTTCTCAACAGCTTCTACCCCCAAGCCATAAGACTAATCATGGCTACCCGGACTATTTGCACTGCCCCCCCCCCCCCCCCCCCCCCACCCCATCTTTTTATGCTGCTGCTACTCTGTTAATAATTTATGCATAGTCACTTTAACTCTACCCACATGTACATATTACTTCAACTACCTCAACTAGCCGGTGTCCCCGCACATTGACTCTGCACCGGTACCCCCCTGTATATATAGCCTCCCTACTGTTATTTTATTTTACTTCTGCTCTTTTTTCTCAACACTTTTTTGTTGTTGTTTTATTTTACTTTTTTATTAAAAATAAATGCACTGTTGGTTAAGGGCTGTAAGTAAGCATTTCACTGTAATGTCTGCACCGGTTGTATTCGGCGCATGTGGCCAATAAAATTTGATTTGATTTGATTAATGTAACAAAATGTGGAAAAAGTAAAGGGGTCTGAATATTTTCCAAATGCACTATCTACTGCATTATAACTGCAATATTTTTTCGTAGCTTGCTAGCCTATAATTGCATGGGGACATAAATGCAGTCCACATACTACAAAAAAACATGCTTAGACCTGACACACATACAGGAGGACAGTTGTGGAAAATACACACAAACAAACACACGTGAGTGTGTTTCCGTAACAGCTTGAAGCTGATCCTCATTAGTAAATTGGATGATGTTCCTCCTAGGAGAACATCAGATAGGAGAGTTAGGGTTTGAACGTTCTGTGTTCATGTTAAGGGAGGGGTAGGGCATGGAGACCATTGCTGGCAGAGCTACCCTGACTACTGCCATACACACAGCCAGGCTACGTAAGAAAAATAGACCACAACACACACAGAGAGAGAGAGAAAGAGAGAGAGAAAAAAAAACCCGGCTGAGTAATTTTTAAAGCAAAAAGCACATAATTGCCATCTAAATAATAGGACGTGTTGACTGTGCCCCTGGAAGCTGCTTCTCAAAAGTGTGTGTGTCATAAGGAGATACTCATGCCATGGAATGTACGTGTTGTGAACATCAATACTAGTTATTTTTTATCAACTAACTGCTGACACTTCAGACGCCGTCTGTCTGGCTCACGGACACAAACAACAGCATCATCCCCATAAGAGAAAAAAGTAATGAATCTGCCTTGCAAACTGTCAGCTACAGCACGTCACGAGTTCACAGCATAACTACTGTAGCAAGCTAGACCCATTAAACATGCATAAACAAACTTGGTGGAAACAAACTGATATATTTTGTCATGACTTACCCGCTTCTTGGGTCGCCATGATGGGCAAGGCAGAGACGCAGAGCGCGAGCTCCCTGTCCCAGGCGCCGAGCTGTCAAATGTAACCCCTCTCAAATTGAACGATAACTTGGCTAATTGCAACCAGCAGCCCTATACATTGCCGAGCAACAATTTATTGGCAGCACCGGGTATAATGAGCCAACCCCTTTGTTGGCTCTTCGTAAGACTTACAAAAGAATCTGATACAGTATTTGGTAGCACAAAGCAACCGGGACTATACCAGAACGTTGCTACTGACAGTAAGGTGGAGGAGGAGTCGAGGGCCAGACAGACAGTTGCAAAACAGACCTCTTATTTTCAGTTGAGGCTGCCTCTTAGGATCTCTCTCTTTTTTTCGCGACACCCTGTGGCAATATCTGGTCAGCCACGGTTTTCCCCATTTCTATTAAATTATTAATTAATAATCGTGGCAACTTTCCTTTGCATCTTGCGAGTTGAAATGAAATAATAAAAGTGTGGGAAAACAGGCTATACATGTGCATATGATAAAATCAAGGACATCACATTTAGAAAATATTACCGTAATCTTGTATAATCTTCTCAGTCTACAGACAGTGAAGAAGATCCCTGACTCGGGTTGTTGTACCGACACTGTCCATAATGCTTTTTTTTTTTTTACATCGACCAATGCTTGACGTCATAATCAAGTCTCAGAGAACTGATTATGAAGTCAAACATTGGTTGACGTAAAAAAAATGTTTTGCCTTGCCATGCTTACGTTTTCAAGTTAAAGTTAAATTTGTTAATTCACATTTAATACAATTGAATACTGAATTGCTTGATGAATAAAATTAAATAAAACATAATAATACAAGATCACGTTCATTATGGACATTGTCGATCCAACAACCCAGAGTCAGTGGCCTTTCCTTTTCTCAATAACATTTGCTCAACTCCTGCGTCCTCTCTGAGCCTTCCTCTCTGGCCTCATTTTGAAAAACGTTAAAGGTATTAGAGGAGAGGCAGGGAGGAGAGGGAAAGTTGACGAAAATACGGTTGTATTAAATGAAAGGGCTTGTTCGACATAGCAGTTGACAGTGTAGGCGACTGCCGGCAGACTGATGTACAAAAATAAATATTCATAAATAACTACTCCATGTTATTTGTAGATCAGTCAGTCAAGCAAACTACGTTTACAGGGTGGAATCTCAAAATAAATGTACAAAGTGATAAAAACACATTTAGCTAGTTGTGCAAGACATGTTATAGGCAAAAGGATAAGTAGCATATACTTTTTTTTATGTTTGCATGCTTTTCTCCTTCAAGAAAACAATAGCTGATTCAAAACAATCATGCATAACTGCATACATGGAGTATCTGGAAGTGGGCGTGTCAACAGAAGTGAGAGGACCAACAGAACAGGGTGTATGGAAAGCGAATCAGCTAATTGGGCAGATTTGTTGCCACTCAAGACCGTTTTGCGTGGCTGATTGGGCTGCACAACATGTTGATTGTTGACAACTGTAGCATTTTAGCTAAGCCTAACCCCTTTCCTAACCTTAACTTCTTTCTCCGAACCTGCCTCGTTAATTATCCTAACCTGCCACCCTTAATTATCCTAACCTGCTACGTTAGTTCTCTTAACCTGCTATGTAAACATTAAGATGAACCGCAGTGCACCTGGCTATGGCCGGTCTAACCAATAATGGCACTGATGATGCACCATCACTGTTGATCCACCCACTGATGTTACACGCATCACTGTTGATCTACCCACTGATGTTACACACATCACTGTTGATCTACCCACTGATGTTACACGCATCACTGTTGATCTACTCACTGATGTTACATCCATTACATTTACGTAATTTAGCAGACGCTCTTATCCAGAGCAACTTACAGTTTGTGAGTACATACATTATTTTTAAATACTGGCCCCCCGTGGGAATCAAACGCACAACCCTGGCATTGCAAACACCATGCTCTACCAACTGAGCTACATCCCTGCCGGCCATTCCCTCCCCTACCCTGGACGACACTGGGCCAATTGTGCGCCGCCCCATGGGTCTCCCAGTCGCGGCCGGCTACGACAGAGCCTGGATTCGAACCAGGATCTCTAGTGGCACAGCTAGCACTGCGATGCAGTGCCTTAGACCACTGCGCCACTCATCACTGTTGATCCACCCACTTCTTTTGCAATGCCCATTTTCAGACACTCCAAGTATGCAATTACAAAGAGGGTGTGGCAGATTTCAAAATATTTCTGCAAAGGACTCAAGTAGGATCATAGAGAATGATAGAGGCCTCTAGTGGCCAAAAGGCCGTATTAGCATGGGCAGAGCAATTGAGGTCTTCCACCATTTGAATGTAGCCAACTGGTGGGACTTCCAACATCTTTGGCTGAAAAGAAAAAAATGGACTACTTCAAAATGGAGATTGCCTTAATGGCGCTACCCATGCTGTCACATATGCTATAATGATACAGATTAGTGATGCAAGGGTTGACTCATAAGCCGCAGGCCCCCGGTTAAATCAAGCGGGTTTAGGGTCATGAAATATTGTGTGGATGGATGAATGGCGGGTGGGTGGCGGTCGGGTTGAATGAAGAGAAAACAATAAATAAATAAATCCATAAATGTATCATTCTTGTGCAATTTATATCCATCTATAAGCTACATTGAGTTTTTTCTTTCATTCTTTTTTTGTCTGTCTGGCATTAGTGCGTAAGCAAGCCTAAGCTTTAGGGCCTAACTTTACCCACGCCAAATAGCCTACACGCCAATCTTCAAACGCTTTTGGGAGCGGGCAGAAAAAGTAAATGTCGTTTCACTGAGGCAAAAAGGACAATGTCGGAGTTTAATTCAATAAGAGAAAAGCTGCAAAATGGAGAGTTGAAAATAAAGAGAAAGGAGGGCCAGAAAAGTAATGTTTGGGAAAGATTTGGTGAAGTGGTCAAAGAGGATGATAGCAGTGCCGGCTACATTATGTGTGATGATTGTGAGGCACTATACAAATTCGACAGTCACAAGATGGGGACTTCAAATAGGCATATGGCACATCAAGAGAACTGTAGCCTACTGTTCAGATGGGTTAAATGGAAACTGAAATCTGGACACTGACTTTAGTTCTATAACCTCTCACATCGTCTTAATATTAACTCCTGCAGAATTAAGCATTTCTTGCAGTAAAATGATACACCAAATGTACATTTTGACTCGGGAACAGGAGTGGAGAAATAGGATTTCTTTCATTCAGCATCTTGAGAGAATGCAATGCACAGTTAGGGACCGTCTGTATCAGCATCATAAAAGCTGATAGTATTTCAACCACATAAAATATGCATCCAAGCCCGAACTGAAATCTTATCAGAAACATGTTGGGTCGTTTTCACAGTTTTCTATATCCTTACAACCGGTCAAACGGATGTCATTTGGACATTTTGAACAGAGTAATGGCATTTCCTCCTCAGTCCCTAAACGTCTTTGCTCCACTAAAGAAGCAGAGATGACAGAGAAAACTTTACTGATTTCAACTAGATTCAAGCCTTTATTCGATAATTTATGACATTATTCTGGTGAGCAAAGGTTTATTTAGTCTTCTTGGGCAACATACAGTGCATTCGGAAAGTATTTAGACCCCTTGACTTTTTCCACATTTTGTTACGTTACAGCCTGATTCTAAAATGGATTAAATAAAAAAATGTCCTTATCAATCTACACACAATACCCCATAATGACAAAGCAAAAACTGGTTTTTAGACATTTTTGCAAATGTATATAAAAAAAAAAATATATATATATATATATATATATATATATATATATATATATAAAATAACTTATTTACATACGTATTCAGACCCTTTGCTATCAGACTCGAAATTGAGCTCAGGTGCATGCATCCTGTTTCCATTGATCATCCTTGAGATGTTTCTACAACTTGATTGGTGTCCACCTGTGGTAAATTCAATTGATTGGACATTATTTGGAAAGGCACACGCCTGTATATATTAGGTCCCACAGTTGACAGTGCATGTCAGAGCAAAAACCAAGCCATTAGGTCAAAGGAATTGTCCGTAGAGCTCAGAGACAGGATTATGTCGAGGCACAGATCTGGGGAAGGGTATCAAAAAATGTCTGCAACATTGAAGGTCCCCAAGAACACAGTGGCCTCCATCATTCTTAAATGGAAGAAGTTTGGAACTACCAAGACTCTTCCTAGAACTGGCCGCCCTGCCAAACTGAGCAATCGGGGAAGAAGGGCCTTGGTCAGGGAGTTGACCAAGAACCCGATGGTCACTCTGACAGAGCTCCAGAGTTCCTCTGTGGAGATGGGAGAACCTTCAATAAGGACAACCATCTCTGCAGCACTCCACCAATCAGGCCTTTATAGTAGAGTGGCCAGACAGAAGCAACTCCTCAGTAAAAGGCACATGGTAGCCCGCTTGGAGTTTGCCAAAAGGCACCTAAAGGACTCTGACCATGAGAAACAAGATTCTCTGATCTGATGAAACCAAATTGAACTCTTTGGCCTGAATGCCAAGCGTCACGTCTGGAGGAAACCTGGCACTATCCCTACGGTGAAGCATGGGGGTGGCAGCATCATGCTGTGGGGATGTTTTTCAGCGGCAAGGACTGGGAGACTAGTCAGGATCGAGGGAAAGATTAACAGAGAAAAGTATAGAGAGATCCTTGATGAAAACCTGCACCAGAGCGTTCAGGACCTAAGACTGGGGTGAAGGTTCACCTTCCAACAGGACAACGGCCCTAAGCACACAGCCAAGACAGCGCAGGAGTGGCTTCGGGACAAGCCTCTGAATGTCGCTGAGTGGCCCAGCCAGAGCCTGGACGAACCTGATCGAACATCTCTGGAGAGAGCTGAAAATTGCTGTACAGCGACACTCCCCATCCAACCTGACAGAGCTTGAGAGGATCTGCAGAGAATAATGGGAGAAACTCCCCAAATACAGGTGTGCCAAGCTTGTAGCGTCATACCCAAGAAGACTTAAGGCTGTAATCGCTGCCAAAGGTGCTTCAACAAAGTACTGATTAAAGGGTCTGAATACTTATGTAAATGTGATATTTATAGTCCCGTGTAGCTCAGTTGGTAGAGCATGGCATTTGCAACGCAAGGGTTGTGGGTTCGTTTCCCACGGGGGACCAGTATGATAAAAAAAAATTGAAAAATGTATGCACTCACTAACTGTAAGTCGCTCTGGATAAGAGTGTCTGCTAAATGACTAAAATGTAAAATATTTCAGTTTTACATTTTTTATAAATGTGGAAAAAATTATAACCTGTTTTTGCTTCATCATTTTTGGGGTATTGTGTGTAGAGTGGTGAAGGAAAAAAAGAATTTAATCAATTTTAGAATAAGGCTGTAACAAAATGTGAAAAAGGTTTAAATACTTTCAGAATGCACTGTTTTAAATTATAGACAAGTTGACTAACAAATAGCCTACCAAAATGTAGGAAATTATAAGCAGAAACATATTTAAACTAGGCACAAAAAATCATGCACCCCCTGTCTAAAAAATAATTCTGCTGTCTCGGACTGTAGCCTACAGCACATTTTCTATATCAGCGGGTTAGGGTCGGGTGCGGGCCTCAGATTTTTACTTTATCACATATAGTCTTGCTGTTGCAGATGGGTTATCAGCAATTGCTGCCTGGTGCAGGTAAAAAAAAACAGCTGACCTGCGCACCAATAGCACAGATACAAAGATTAGTTCTCTATTTATCTCTATGGGTAGGATAGCCTACACTTCCGCTTCCTCGCCAAAAGGAGGCTATCGAGGAGGGGAGAAGCGTTTTCCTTTTGCCAACTAACAAATTGACACACTCCTCGACCACTTATCTGTTTCCGGGTCACAAAAGAGAGAATCCAGAGGAGAGAGGAGGGACTTTTTAGACCAAACGAGAAAACCCAAGGGATCTGCTCAATGCATTGAGTAGGATGTTCAGTTGGGCATCAGTCCTAAAACGAATGTTCAAAACAATATTGTCAAGAAATGTGCAACTTACGCGGTTCTCCTGCATCAGTCTTCAAAAGGGATTGTATGACAGTAGCCTTGGAGGCTATCAATTCTTTAATTTATTAAATGTATGAGTTTTGTTAAAGGATAGGCCTACTGAACTCTTAAATATGCGAATACACAGACCCCGCTGCAAGTCTGTTGCTTATGGTAATAAATAAGGGGGGTGGGGGCTGGGGGTTCTCCTAAGCTATATGGAATTGTTTAAAGAAGGTCATTCCAAGGAACATTTTGCTATTTGATTTTGAATTTTAAGACCCCTTGAAGTATCGCTTTTTTATTTTGTTTAATAATTTTTGGGGGGCTTTACCGCTATTAGCCCATATATCTCTCAGATATAAGTGTCTGTCCTATATCTGAGAGATATAAGAAAGATCAGGATACATTTGTTATTTTTTTGGACATTATTTTTGGCCGTATTTTTGGCCGTAAACTTCCAGTATACAGTATACTTCCATTCATTTTTTCAACTGGTACCGGGGACCTTCAGAAGAGTCCTGTGAGTCCTTGTCCTAGAGCAAAACAACCGACACGCAATTGCTCGTGAGAGTTTCACCTTTCCACAGAGGGGTCATACTAGTGTTCGGACGCTACAGACAGAAGTTGGCAGATCGGCTGTACCGACTTCAGAGGAGTCCCAAGACGCTTGTGGGGGTCGTATAGCAAAACACCATCTTGTTCGTGAGAGTCTCATCTTTCCACAGAGGGAATTAAGATGCATCCAATGCAAAGAACAGGTATCTCTAGTTAAACTGGTGGATTTGTTTGGGGATGTTTTTATTATGCTAATTAGATTTCAGCAGGGGGCGAGGACATCGACCTTAGGGGTTTAAAATAAAGAAATACATCCATAAACTCTTTCCACCTTGCTTTCATTGCGTGTATTTCTGTTTAGGCCACATGATGTCGCCATTTAATCATGCAAACGAGTGAACGCCTTGGCAACGCCCTACCAAAGATGATTATAACTCACCCAAGATAGACCACAGCCTGTTGTTTCCAATGGGAACAAATTAGTTATAGAGGGCAGACGAAGCAAGGAGGGGGGCAGAGCCAAGCACGAGCTAGCGAGATCCTATTGGCACGTTCTAGCATGTATTTTCATATTTCTGTTAGGGAACGTCTACTCTGTGAAGTGCGCGTGTGCAAAAACTCTATTACCCTTTGCACTCCTTCTAAACAACGCGTTTTTTTTTTTTTTTTTTTACAAAGGGTAAAGTCTACAAAGCTTAGTCCACTCTGTTCATAAGATTTTAGTTTTGGCAACAGAAAATCAGATCAGCTTTGAAAAAGATCTGAAGTGGAAAGATCTGATGTGATAAAGACCAATCAGTGAAACAAAATATCAGAATTGGGCTGCCTGTGTAAACGCAGCCTATGTGAGACCCACATAGATACATGTATATTTACAATGTAGCCTATTTCTATAGCTCATAAAGTGGTAGATAAGCCAGTGTTATGATACTGACACAGAGTCAATGGGACAGACTGGGGAACCACTGAGAAAAGTGAAACCACATCCTCATCTCCTTTTCCTGCAACACCTCCCACTTGGAAAAGAAGTGTCCGCGTTGATAAACGGTAGAAGGAAAAGGGGTTTCAGAGCAACGACAAATACCAACGTAAGTAGACTATATTTATCTATATTTTTTTGCTTCGTCCCGCAACGAGCCATTGTTTACAGACAGACGTCTGTATAATATAATCTATATTGATGTCATTATAACAATTATGGAAGAGTAGCCTTTCTCATCCAGAATTATTTGCAGAGTTGAGATGGGATCTGGTTTCAGCGGCTGCGTCCGGCAACAAAGTCCAAATAGGTCCAAAGACGGTGAGGCAATACCTTTCAACAACCCTTCATCCACTGTTCAGAGCTCCAACACAGCGTTTGCTCTGGACCTTTACCGTACACTGAGTGAAAACCATGCAGATGGAAACATATTCTTCTCCCCTCTGAGCATCAGTTCAGCTCTGGCCATGGTCTACCTGGGGGCCAAAGGAGACACCGCCGAACAGATAGCAAAGGTAGCCCTATGCCAGCATGCACTCTCACACAAACAAACACACACACACACACACACACACACACACACACACAAGCAACCGATTTTGTTCTATGTTTCATGTATATGATCATTTACCAGCCCTGTCTGTCTTTGCCACAGCACTCAACCTGGCAAGTGTGTGTAAGAGATACTACTCACTCATTCTACTATTCCTAGACCCTGTGTCTCGACACTGCCACTGACGTCCACTCTGATTTTCAAAACCTCAGCTCAAACACCAACAAACCCTCAGCTTCATACCAACTGAAACTGGTCAACTGCCTGTATGGAGAAGAGACCTTCAACTTCTTCCCAGTGAGTTAGACCAGCTCCTTCCCAAATATCTAGCAGCAGACAGTAGCCCTGCTGAATCTCTCTGCCTTGTTTGTAGCCCTGCTGAATCTCTCTGCCTTGTTTGCAAATGTTGTCATTCCTCTTTCCCCAACTTGACAATTGTGAAAATATAGGAAATATTGATGACCATTGGAAATATTCTGCTCAAAAATAAAATAAAATAAAATGTTATTTGTCACATACACGTGTTTAGCAGATGTTATAGCGGGTGTAGCGAAATGCTTGTGCTTCTAGCTCCGACAGTGCAGTAATATCTAACAAGTAATATCTAACAATTTCACAACATATACCCAATACACACAAAACTAGTAAGGAATGGGATTTAAGAATATATACGTATATGGACAAGCGATGACAGAGCGGCATGGACTAAGATACAGTAGAATATTCTAGAATAGACTCTTTGGTACCATGCTCAGCTGCTTTAGTTTAGAGTGACTCTATAGGGTTTTGATTTTGAACTACCTCCTCTAGGAGTTCATTGAAGCCACACAGAAGTTCTACCAATCAGAGCTGAAGGCTGTGGACTTCATTGGGGCTGCAGAGGAGTCCAGAGCACAAATCAACAGCTGGGTGGAAAAGAAAACAGACAGTAAGATGACTGGTGGAACTCAGGAGTGTAAAATATAACTATTGTACGTTTTAATGTAAGGATGTGTCCGCTCCAACTACAGAAGTTGGGGGGATTCAGATCGATCGTTGAAGGGATCAGTGGATCCGTTCATTATTTGTGTTCTTTATCTACAGATAAAATTAAAGCGATGTTGAAACCTGAAGCTCTAAGCAGCATGACCAGGTTGGTTCTTGTGAATGCAATCTACTTTAAAGCACAGTGGATAAGTGAGTTCCATGAAGCCGATACCATGGAACATACCTTTAAAGTCAATGAGGTGAGAGAACTACAGTGTCTGAAAATCCTGTATTTGAGTCATAATAAGCAGAGTGTAGAAAATCCACTGTCTGCAACAATTGCATAATTGCAACCAGCCCCCCCAAAAACATTTTTTTTGTTCAAGCCATAAAACTTCTGGAAATACAGTCCTCAAACATGGTCCTGGATTACATGTGTGTGTATGTGTCATTTGTACTGTGATTATTGATGTCTCTTTTGTGTGGTTTCAGAACGAGAAAAGACAGGTGCAGATGATGGTTCAAGTCAAGAAGTTACCATACAACTACATATCCCAGTTCAATCTCCAAATCCTGGAGCTTCCGTATAAAGGGGAGGAGCTGAGCATGTTCTTCCTTCTGCCTGCAGAGTCCAATGACCCTGAGCAGTTACTGAATGTAGGTGTAGCCAAAACCACTATTGACCCAGCCTTTAGCTCAGAGGGCTATTAGCCTTGAGTTGCGTGGAAGACCATGGTTCAATACTCTGTGGATCATACACCCACAACTTTTCCAGTATGAAGCACAGGATGTTGGTGGCACCTTAATTGGGGAGGATGGGCTCGTGGTAATGGCTGGAGCGGAATCAGTGGAATGGTATCAAATACATCAAACATGGTTAGATGCCTTTCCATTTGCTCCGTTCCAGCCATTATTATGAGCCGTCCTCCCCTCAGCAACCTCCACTGGTATGTAGATATAGTGAAAACCTCTGCTGTCATTTAATTACTTGGAAAGTAAAACGTCACGAAGAAATTTCTCTACAAACTGACTATAAAAACATATATCTTCTTACCTTTTAAATGCGTTAACATAAGACTGGCAACAAGGTTCATATCCCGCCAATGTAGAGCTGTGCTGTGTTATATACAATGGAGGCTGCTGAGGGGTGGACGCCTCATAATAGTGGCTGGAACGGAGCAAATTGAATCAAACACATTGAAACCATATGTTTGATGTTGTTGATACCTTTCCAAGTATTCCGATCCAGCCAATTACCACGTGCCCGTCCTCCCCAATTAAGGTGCCACCAACATCCTGTGGTTACATCATCCCCTGTTTGTTCTGATTGGTCGTTCCCTACTGTTTGACACAGCTGGGGAGAGCGCTGACACCGAAGAGGATCCACAAGTGGACCAGACGGCAGAACATGGGCACGTGGACCAAAGTCCACATTTCGATCCCCAAGTTTAAACTGCAAGAGGACTACCAGTTGAACGCACCCCTGGCCTCGCTGGGCATGGTGGATGTGTTCGACCAGGACAGAGCAGACCTGTCTGGGATGAGCGCAGCGATGGAAGATAGGCTCTACCTATCCACTGTAGCCCACAAGGCCTTTGTGGACGTGAACGAGAGAGGCACCGAGGCAGGTGCATCCACAGAGGCAAAGGGCGTATCGTACGGTATCAGTAATCCACATTACTTCACGGCAGACCACCCCTTTATTTTCTTCATTAGACACAACCAGACCAAAGCCATTCTGTTTCTGGGCAGGTTCTCCTCACCCGAGGAGAGTGACAGGGAGGGCAGATCTTTGTTTTGAAAAACGTGATGTAATGCAAGAGAGCCCTTAACAGTTTAGTGCCAACATCAGTACAACTTTTAAATCAACATTGATTATTGTTGATCTTGTGTACTGAGTCTGTATTTGACCTTTACTGCGTGAATAGTGCTGTTATGTATTGTCATGTAATGTAACTTGCTTATAGTTTGTGACATTTATTGTATTGGAAATCATCAATGACATAATAAAGTGAAAATAAATGTAATACTTTTTTCTTTCTCAATGTAGGTTGTCTACATGTCAAAATATTAGGAACTAAAATGTAGTAGTCAGTATTGGCACGACAGTCAAATATTCCCTTGTGTAACCTCATTGTACAAGCATTTTACATAATACCATTTCCAAAACTAGCCAATCACAGAGACCTTCATTGTGCAGATATTGAGTAACAAATGTGCGATTATCCCAGTCTGAATTCCTGCCCCAGTAAGAGTCAGTCTGAACAGGCTGAAACATCTGGGTCACACCAAACTACAAATGTAAGTACCATTTTAGGAAACATTTTCACCATCGGTTTGGCCTGGAAAGGCAAGGAATTTGTTTACATTTGTGAAAGCCAGAAGCTGTTGAACTTTGCTCTATATCACTGCAGTCCTCCATGGATTTATGTTCTCACAGAATATGACTTGTTTATTCAAAATAAAAGTTTACGGTTTTGTCTGCTGACCGCATGTGATCTTCGACTACATGCTTTAAGAGTAAAGACTGATACTCAGGGTTTCTCCTGCTACTGTATGTGTTACCAGAGAGTTCCGTGAGGGTTTCCACCATGTTGGAGGCATTAGCCTGTCTGGAGGGACACTGGATCGATACCAAGGGGGTCCTCCTGTTCCTCTTGGTTCTGTTGGTGACCAAGTACATCCGTGATCTGCCTTCTAAGAACTACCCACCAGGCCCCTCCCCCTGCCTTTTGTTGGGAATATGCTGAATATCAGCATCAAGGACCGCATAGGCTCCTTTAAAAAGGTAAGGACACGTGAGAGATAAGGTTGTGTGTATCTGCTCAAATTATACACTCTTAGATAAAAAGGTTACAAAAGGGTTCTTCGGCTGTCCACCATAGGAACACTCTTTTTGGTTCCAGCTAGAACCCCTTTTGGTTCCAGCTAGAATTATTTTGCTTTCCATGTAGAACCCTCTGTGGCAAGGGTTCTACATGGAACCCAAAAAGGTTCTACCTAGAACCAAAAAGGGTTCTTTAAAGGGTTAACCTATGGGGACAGCCGAATAACCCTTTTAGGTTATTTTTTTTAGGCACCTTTTTTTCCCCCATATCTCCATAGGCTTTTCCACAACAACAAAAAATGCTATACTCAGTGACCAATTGGATGTAATCATTCTGTAATCATTAGTTTGTATTGTAGATAAATGATAATGTAATTAGTGTGCTTAGTCTGACATGCCCACTGTAGTGTGTTTTCTATAGTTCGTAGAGACCTACGGGGATGTGACTACACTAGACTTGGGTGGAGGGAACCGCTGTGTGCTCCTCTCTGGTCTCAGAGGCTTTAAGGAAGCCTTTGTGGAGCAGGCCGACACCTTCACCGATCGGCCATCTTACCCCCTGAACGACAGAATGAGCAGAGGCTTGGGTAGGCTAATATGGTAGCTTAATGCAGGGTTTCCCAAACTCAGTCCTGGGGCCACCCCTGGGTACACGTTTGGGTTTTTGCCCTAGCACTACACAGCTGATTCAAATAATCAACTCATCATCAAGCTTTGATTACTTGAATCAGCTATGTAGTGCTAGGGCAAAAAAGAAAACGTGCACCCAGGAGGGGCCCCAGGACCAAGTTTGGGAAACCTTGGCTTAATGAATTGAAATAATTTTGACCATTATGATAACATTGTGCCACCAGTAGTAGTAACACCAATGATGGTAACACCAATGAGACATTTTTGGTCAGTTTTCTATAATGGAGGTCACAAAATAAAATCTAAGGTCATCAATCATTTAAAAAACATAACTCTAAAATGGTATGATTAATCATTTTGCTCACAACGTTATTTCCCTTTATTTGAATTGACCAACACCAAGTGACACTTTGGATTTAGACACACCAAATTATCAATGGAATCCTCAAATGTATACATACTAAAAGGGTGTGATTAGCTAAGAATTTTCTTTAATATAGACCATTGGAGGCTGCTGAGGGGAGGACGGCTCACAATAATGGCTGGAATGGAGTCAATGGAATGGTCTCAAACACATCAAACATGTGGTTTCCATGTGGTAGATGCCATTCCATTGACTCCATTCCAGCCATTATTATGAGCAGTCCTCCCTCAGCACCCTCCCCTGATATAGACCCCTCCCCCAATAACAGTGTACCACTGGAGAGAATGCTCAAGGTCCTTGTATATCTTTGTAATCAGTGATTTAAGGCGGTAACGACAATGACATAAAACTGAGGGAAACACATTATACTAGTAAAAAAAAAAGTGTTTTAATAGGTGATTGTTCTTAAATACTTTTTTTTACTGTCTAGCATTCAAAATAATATATAGATAGAGTGTATCTCTAAATCCCCAAAACATTTCACTACACCTCAACATATCACCAGTGGGACAAGCCAATTAGCTAGCCCCCAGTATTTTCTACAATGCATAAAAATATATATTTTTCAGTATAAATGACTTACATTGAACTGCAGTAAAATGTATTATTTCTCACGTTTTTGTAAATTTTTGTGTTTTTACAACATGTTGCCAAAGTCAACGGCCAGCATTTACCACCACAATTCAAGAATGACCCATCAGGCAGAACCACACAGTCATATTGGGTCTTATTTAGTCATATTGGGTCTTAGTAATTCTGTCATTGTCTCGATGTCTTGACCGGATGATGGTTTATCTAGGCCTGATCTCCTCTAACGGTCACATGTGGCGGCAGCAGAGGCACTTTGCCCTGTCCACGCTCAAGTACTTTGGAGTGGGGAAGAAGACCCTGGAGACCGCCATACTCCAGGAGAGCCACTTCCTGGCAGAGAGAGGTGAGGTCAGCGTTTTTGCTACACTTTTATGGTGCCCAAACCATGGAATGAACCACAGTCTCAGTTGTTTAACTGGCACTCTTATCCAGAATGGCTAGTTGTTGTATGGTTTAATGCTATCTGGGGTTCAAACCCAAAACTTTGCTATTGTGAAGTCCAGATGTTTCTTAGCTTTAATTTCCAACCGTCTCTGATCAAGATATCCTCTCTCTACCTGTAAATGAACTATGAACGTGCATCTTGAGATGTAGTTATTTGCATAATTCCGTTAGGGAACGCCTACTCTGTGAAGTGCGCGTGCGCAGTAACTCAATTTGCCTTTGCACTCCGCTCGAAACAAAGTTATTTTTTCTCTCACTTTGGCAAAGGGTCAAATCTACAAAACTGAGTTCAATCTGTTCATAACAGATTTTAGTTTTCGGAACAGAAAACTGTATTGAGATCAAATGTTTCATCAATGAGGAAATTAGCATAATGTTGGCCAAAATCCATCTCGGTCAATGTTCTTCCACTGCCGGCCACTGGGCTTCCTCTCATCACCGTATTTGGTAGTGAGTGGAAACGCCAACCAGATGCTTCACACTTATACATCCCGTGAAATATCTGGCTCATTGTTCTATCTGTGTCTAAACTGTCTAAGACATCTTCATTTATCCACCGTCTTTGAACCAACCTCTGATCTGTTTCAGGCCTGCCCTTTAACCCTGAAGTCGTCACCAACAATGCAGTGGCCAACATCATGTGCACCCTGGTGTTTGGTCGTAGGTTTGAATACAACGACCACCACTTCCACCACATGCTGAAATGCTCCGAGGATGTTTTACAGCTGCCTGCTACCTTCTGGGGACGGGTATGGTTACAACATCACAGACGTGTCTGCTATTCTCTGTTGGGTGATCAATGTATCTCTTTGGCAAAGTGAGTTATAGTGCACAGTATCTGCAAGGACACAAATTCTCCTCAGGAAATCTACCTTCTCAGGCTAATTTCCTGTTCTTTCGACAGATGTATAATCAGTTTCCCACACTGCTGCACTATTTACCTGGGAGGCACAAATCAGCCTTCATCAACCTTGGTACCATAAAGCAGTTTATCAGAGAGGAAGTAGAGGAACACAAAGAGGACGAAAACCCGTCCAACCCCAGAGACTACATAGACTGTTACCTCGAAGAGATAGAGAAGGTTATACCACTGCTGGACTTTTTCAGCTCTTTTCGATCTTTAACAGTTACTGCATGTGATCTACTCTCATGTCTCTAGAATTACGATGGCCACGTTAATACAGTTTGTTCGTCATATTTTGGGCTAATTCCGTCAAGAAAATGTTACATTTGTGGTTTAATATGACTGAATATGTAAATTGTCAGCAAACTCCCTACAGCCTACAGCCAGTGCATGATGATTTGACCTCAACTTGACTTCACCTGATGACCACTTCCCAGTGCAGAATCAAGATGGGGCGGCTGGCTTCACTGAGGAGAACCTGCTGTACTGTGTGGTGGATCTGTTTGGGGCCGGGACAGAGACGACATCCAACAGCCTTCGCTGGGCAATGCTGTACATGTTGGCGTCAAAGGGATGGTTTCCCGGACACAATAGAGAGTCTTCATTGAGCATGCTTTTTAGTCCAGAACTAGACTTCATCTGTGTTCAGGAAACAGACCCTAAGAGTAAACAGGCCCTAAGAGTAAACAGGCCCTAAGAGGAAACAGGCCCTAAGAGGAAACAGGCCCTAAGAGTAAACAGGCCCTAAGAGGAAACAGGCCCTAAGAGTAAACAGGCCATAAGAGTAAACAGGCCATAAGAGTAAACAGGCCATAAGAGTAAACAGGCCCTAAGAGTAAACAGGCCCTAAGAGTAAACAGGCCCTAAGAGTAAACAGGCCCTAAGAGTAAACAGGCCCTAAGAGTAAACAGGCCCTAAGAGTAAACAGGCCCTAAGAGTAAACAGGCCCTAAGAGGAAACAGGCCCTAAGAGTAAACAGGCCCTAAGAGTAAACAGGCCCTAAGAGTAAACAGGCCCTAAGAGGAAACAGGCCCTAAGAGTAAACAGGCCCTAAGAGTAAACAGGCCCTAAGAGGAAACAGGCCCTAAGAGTAAACAGGCCCTAAGAGGAAACAGGCCCTAAGAGTAAACAGGCCCTAAGAGGAAACAGGACCTAAGAGGAAACAGGCCCTAAGAGTAAACAGGCCATAAGAGTAAACAGGCCCTAAGAGTAAACAGGGCCTAAGAGGAAACAGGCCCTAAGAGTAAACAGGCCCTAAGAGTAAACAGGCCCTAAGAGGAAACAGGCCCTAAGAGTAAACAGGCCCTAAGAGGAAACAGGCCCTAAGAGGAAACAGGCCCTAAGAGGAAACAGGCCCTAAGAGTAAACAGGCCCTAAGAGGAAACAGGCCCTAAGAGGAAACCGGCCCTAAGAGGAAACCGGCCCTAAGAGGAAACAGGCCCTAAGAGTAAACAGGCCTTAAGAGGAAACAGGCCCTAAGAGGAAACAGGCTTTAAGAGGAAACAGGCCCTAAGAGTAAACAGGCCCTAAGAGGAAACAGGCCTTAAGAGGAAACAGGCCCTAAGAGTAAACAGGCCCTAAGAGGAAACAGGCATTAAGAGGAAACAGGCCCTAAGAGGAAACAGGCCCTAAGAGTAAACAGGTCTTAAGAGTAAACAGGCCTTAAGAGGAAACAGGCCCTAAGAGTAAAGAGGCCCTAAGAGTAAACAGGCCCTAAGAGTAAACAGGCCCTAAGAGTAAACAGGCCCTAAGAGTAAACAGGCCTTAAGAGTAAACAGGCCCTAAGAGTAAACAGGCCCTAAGAGTAAACAGGCCCTAAGAGGAAACAGGCCCTAAGAGAAAACAGGCCCTAAGAGTAAACAGGCCCTAAGAGGAAAGAGGCCCTAAGAGGAAACAGGCACTAAGAGGAAACAGGCCCTAAGAGGAAACCGGCCCTAAGAGGAAACCGGCCCTAAGAGGAAACAGGCCCTAAGAGTAAACAGGCCTTAAGAGGAAACAGGCCCTAAGAGGAAACAGGCCCTAAGAGTAAACAGGCCCTAAGAGGAAACAGGACCTAAGAGGAAACAGGCCCTAAGAGTAAACAGGCCCTAAGAGTAAACAGGCCCTAAGAGTAAACAGGGCCTAAGAGGAAACAGGCCCTAAGAGTAAACAGGCCCTAAGAGTAAACAGGCCCTAAGAGGAAACAGGCCCTAAGAGTAAACAGGCCCTAAGAGGAAACAGGCCCTAAGAGTAAACAGGCCCTAAGAGGAACAGGCCCTAAGAGGAAACAGGCCCTAAGAGTAAACAGGCCCTAAGAGTAAACAGGCCCTAAGAGGAAACAGGCCCTAAGAGGAAACAGGCCCTAAGAGGAAACCGGCCCTAAGAGGAAACCGGCCCTAGGAGGAAACAGGCCCTAAGAGTAAACAGGCCTTAAGAGGAAACAGGCCCTAAGAGGAAACAGGCCTTAAGAGGAAACAGGCCCTAAGAGTAAACAGGCCCTAAGAGGAAACAGGCCTTAAGAGGAAACAGGCCCTAAGAGTAAACAGGCCCTAAGAGGAAACAGGCATTAAGAGGAAACAGGCCCTAAGAGTAAACAGGCCCTAAGAGTAAACTGGCCTTAAGAGTAAACAGGCCTTAAGAGGAAACAGGCCCTAAGAGTAAAGAGGCCCTAAGAGTAAACAGGCCCTAAGAGTAAACAGGCCCTAAGAGTAAACAGGCCCTAAGAGTAAACAGGCCCTAAGAGTAAACAGGCCTTAAGAGTAAACAGGCCCTAAGAGGAAACAGGCCCTAAGAGGAAACAGGCCATAAGAGTAAACAGGCCCTAAGAGGTAACAGGCCTTAAGAGTAAACAGGCCCTAACAGTACTCTGTTATAATAGCCTAGTGCTTACCAGAAGAATGACTTGTTTTATGGCTTTATTAATCAATTATACTGCATGCGCTATGCAGCCATCTGCTCTAGACAATCATTAACTTCCTCATTCTGACTTCCTCCGTAGAGAAGGTGCAGGTGGAGATCGATGAGGTCATAGGTTCGGCTCGCCAGCCCTCAATGGACGACCGAGCCGAAATGCCGTATACCTACGCTGTGATTCATGAGATCCAGAGGTTTGGGAACATCGTCCCCTTCACGCCTCCCAGAGTGGCCAGTAAAGACACCACCGTGGCGGGGTATCTAGTGCCCAAGGTGGGTGTAGGGTCGATGGATGGTGGTGGAGATGTTGTGATTCTACTGCTGGAGTACATGATCAACTGAATGTTTGAGTTGATGCGTGTTGGTGCAATGGTGCATGTTGACGTCACACTGAAGGTTTTACTGGCAATGCCATTTGACAAATGGACTCTTCTGTTTTGCACAGGGAACTATGGTTCTTCCCATGTTAAAACCAATCCTAAAGGACAAAAATGAGTATGCAATCCCAGATCAGTTAAATCCTGGACAAAAATGAGTATGCAATCCCAGATCAGTTAAATCCTGGACATTTCCTGGATGAAAATGAAAAATGTGTCAGAAAATACAATTTGATCCCATTTTCTAGAGGTAATGTATTATTAACATACACGTAAAATGTAAACATGTAATGTAATACTGTTAATCCATAACAAAAACCCTTAATTTGTCTCCCAAACATGTATCACAACCCTATCTTGCTTCATTCCGCCCTACCAGAGAAACGGTTGTTCAAAATGGAATGTGCTACTGCAGATTCTTGAGGAGACATTAGACAGAACTGTTATGGTTTTCATTTTCCATAGAGTCTGCCAAGACACGTAGAGGTTGGAAGGGTGGAGAACACACACACACACACACACACACACACACACACACACACACACACACACACACACAAACACACCCACACACACACTCTCCATCCTCATGTTAAAGGTGTGTGTGTGTGTGTGTGTGTGTGTGTGTGTGTGTGTGTGTGTGTGTGTGTGTGTGTGTGTGTGTGTGTGTGTGTGTGTGTGTGTGTGTGTGTGTGTGTGTGTGTGTGTGTGTGTGTGTGTGTGTGTGTGTGTGTGTGTGTGTGTGTGTGTGTGTGTGTGTGTGTGTGTGTGTGTGTGTGTTCTCCTCTCTCTCAGGTAAGAGGATGTGTCCAGGGGAGCAGCTGGCCAGGATGGAGCTGTTTCTGTTCTTCACCTGTCTGCTCCAGAGGTTCACCTTCACACCTCCACAGGGCTGGGAGCTTGGCCAGGTGGGCATCATCAGTGGACAAAAGCCCTTCAAAATCTGTGCCCTGCCTCGATGAGACACCTTGGGTGACTCTCTATTGTATTTTGTTGATTCCTTGTGCCTCCTTCTCAAAATACATTGGAGTAGAAGATCCGAGGGGAGGAACCTCAGATTTCTTGCTCCAATGTGCCTTGAGAAGGAGACGAGGATGTGAGGAATCATGAAAATACGATTGATATTCATTCCTTGTGGTTTGTGTAGGACTAGGCCCTGCATGAACTGGTTGATGAAGGTGATTTACATTGTTTGTCAAACCGGTCTAAAAGATTTTGTACTCAAACTGAGGAAATAGGTTTATGGTAGTAGGGTGTGGAGAGAATTCCAGCATAAAGCTGATATATCATGATTTGTATATTGTAAGAGTGGTGTATCAAATTCAAATTCTTTATTTCTTAATTGTTACTGGAAAGGAGATTTGTGGAAGACATTGTTTACAAAATGTGTTTCCTTTACTTGTTTGCTTCCCTGAAAAACAAAACACAGCATTTTCTTTCTCTTGAACATACTCTGCTCCTGTAAGGTACCAGGTAAAGCCAAAGTAGCACTTCAACGATATATAATCAGAGTTCAGAATATAGTTCAAAGGTCAATCAAGGCAAGTACTTTTTATCTATACTTATCTTAATCATACTTATTTCATATCTTCTGTAATACTGTATATCTCAAATGATCACAGTAATGAAAAGCAGTCCCTCTATTTCATAAATCTAAAATAAAAATAATCACATTCATTCAAACATGGATTGTCATTATATCTGTACAGGATCACAATCTATAACCCAAATATAGCACACAACACCTCACTGTACAAAACTATTAATTCCTTGCTTAGTCTGTCATTTGACAATTCAAAACAAGACATGGGCTCATTGATGATGAGTGAAACCGTCTATGTAAATAACGACAGAACTGTCTCCATAATCAAATACATTTCTTCACAGTTTTGTCTGTCTCATGATCATTCAAAACAGGGTGTATGATGATTATGAGCTTATTGATGATGAGTGAAACTGCTCATGTAATTATGGTAACTGTTACTGTAGGCGTGGAGAAACCATGCCATCTCATTGGATCAGTGCCCTCTCATTGGCGCGGGGTGGCACAGATGTCATGGGGAACGGGTGACAGGTTAATGCTGTTGTGGAAAATTATACCCTATACTTATTAAAACAAACAAAGTACTTTCAGAGTTTTTGTAGAATCAAGATAGACTTTATTACACAAGCAATAGAGCCGAGCTGGTCTGCAGAGCAACTGCCATCCCAGACTTGGAGCTCTCTTTTTATACAGCTTCATCTTTTCATATCATATCTGAGCCACTATGGTTTCTTTGTCTAGCTTCTTTCCTGTCTATCCCCATGTCTGCTTGGTCTCCTTTTTATATCATATCGGAACCCCCTCTTTTTCCAAACAGCCACCCTCCCTTGACCTGGAGCCACTATGGTTTTCTTCTTGTGGCTATGTGTATCGGGTCATAGCGCACAAACAAGTGATAACGTTAGTTCCGTTACTACTCATATATCCACACAGCTGCGCCCTTGGAAGATAGTAAAAGACAGGATGAACTGACAAACTGTAGTAACTCTGAGGCTCTTTGTCTTGACCGTGTGACCAGGTTACTCGGAAACAACGAGAAAGAACAAGAAATGGGAACAATACAGGTCTATCTGTTCCTGAAGTTTATCTCCATCCCATGTCCTTGACTACATGCCCAGACCAGCTGCAGGGAGCTAGAGGGAACCATCCTTTCTCAGAAGCACAGCATTTGCACTAATGAAATGTCTCTACTATTGTTAAGCATATTATAATATATGTAATAGAAAAATACATATAGAGCCATTTCATCATGGCTCTGTTTTAACCCTTTAATTGGTTCTTAATCCATAGGCATATAGGGCATATAGGCGTTTCATTCTACAACATGCATAATTCCTATAATTGGTTTGTTATGTTGTCTGCCCTTCAGTGAGACAGAGTAGTTAACTAAAAATCTCCAATAATGCCAAAGTTGTAGTCCCATCACAGGCTTCACTCCGGCCGACATGGAGAACGAGAACCTCTGCATGAAGGAGGTGAAGAAGAGGAATAGCTCCATCCTGACCAGGCTCTCTCCCAGGCGCACTCGTTTACCTGGAGGAGAGACAGGTGGGTAGAATCAGTATTAACTTGTTATGTGAATTATTTAACAAACTATTTCAGTTTCTCTGTGCGTCTCCCAAAAGGTTGTAAGTCTTTTGGGATTTAAGTTACGGCCAGAGTCCCGGTCTGCATAGTCAGAGATATTTATTCATTGAGAATTCTGCCATCACAATTTCAGAGTCCATCTTTTATACTCATACGTCATACAAAAAAATCCCTCCCCTCTGTAGGCGGGCTGTAGTTTTCCACTCTAAAACTGCTCTACTGACCATCAGTTCACACACACATATACACACATGCATACACACATACACACACACACACACACACACACACACACACACACACCCTACTCCCTGCATTACTCAGTTATTGCCGTTCTCACAATATTCTGCACCATGTTTTCATAACAGTTTCTCCCCTCCCTAAATTGGGAGGCCTCTTTATCTTAGTTTCTCAGTTGTCTTTGTTGTCTGGCCTAACTCTTACTCACATTGCTAAATAGTGGCTCAATGCCATAGCCTTTACTGGTCCTACACTCACACATTTCTAACACATTATACACAGTTTCAGGGTGTAATAATTAGTAATTAATAATTAATCTATCAGTACTGTACTTCATTGTGTGAACATAGTGCTATAGACTGCAGTTACTTATGCAATTTGTGAACTATATCCCTTTATTCTTCATGGTATACTGACAAAATATTTTTTCAACACATAAGGAATTAGCGTTACATGATTTTGTACAGTTTAGTACAGTTCCTATGTTCCCAGAAAGAAAATCACAATTATTACCAGCTGCTCGTTTCACAAACTTCCCCTCTGCATTTAAGAATTGTCCAGGGTTAAAGGTGTGGGGAGTCTCCCACTCGCTCTTGTCAAACATCACAGAGATCAGATTGGGAACAATGGTGACACACTGGAAAAATATAATAATTATTGTCAAACTTGTTACAGGATGAACAAAACATCCTGGAACAAATACAGCAACTGAGAATCATTCCTCTAACTTCATCAGTGTTTAAAGGGATAGTTCACACACAAACATTTTAACTATCCCTTTTAATGACCAAACCCCACTGTGCCAGTAGTGGTTCCATCGATGTCAGGACTTACCTTTGGGACAACATACTCTGGGTATTTGGACATGTAGAGGAAGCTCCAGCGAAGGGGGGTGGAGGTGGTCTCAGACCCAGAAAAAAACAGATCCAGAGTACGCAAAACTGGATGGTGTTGAGAGAAAGATGGGAGGGTTTGAGTGGAGCTGAAAGATGGGACTAAAAACAAACAAAATATAAATATTGTAAACTATACTGTGTCCGTAAAATGTGTATAGTTTGTATAAGCTGGAAGTAGAAGCCTAAGAGTTGTTGTCAATTAGTTTACTCCAATTAGGGGAGGGATGGTAGGATTAGGGGAAAATAATAAAGGAAATTATATTTGTAAAAATATATACACTACCGTTCAAAAGTTTGGGGTCACTTAGAAATGTCCTTGTTTTCCATGAAAACATACATGAGTTTGAATAGGAAATATAGCAAAATGCACAGGAAATGTAATCATTGACAAGGTTAGAAATAATGATTTTTAATAGAAATAATAATTGTGTCCTTCAAACTTTGCTTTCGTCAAAGAATCCTCCATTTGCAGCGATTACAGCCTTGCAGACCTTTGGCATTCTAGTTGTCAATTTGTTGAGGTAATCTGAAGAGATTTCACCCCATGCTTCCTGAAGCACCTCCCACTAGTTGGATTGGCTTGATGGGCACTTCTTACGTACCATACAGTCAAGCTGCTCCTACAACAGCTCAATAGGGTTGAGATCCGGTGACTGTGCTGGCCACTCCATTATAGACAGAATACCAGCTGACTGCTTCTTCCCTAAATAGTTCTTGCATAGTTTGGAGCTGAGCTTTGGGTCATTGTCCTGTTGTAGGAGGAAATTGGCTCCAATCAAGCACAGTCCACAGGGTATGGCATGGCGTTGCAAAATGGAGTGATAGCCTTCCTTCTTCAAGATCCCTTTTACCCTGTACAAATCTCCCACTTTACCACCACCAAAGCACCCCCAGACCATCACATTACCTCCACCATGCTTGACAGATGGCATCAAGCATTCCTCCAGCATCTTTTCATTTGGTCTGCATCTCACAAATGTTCTTCTTTGTTATCCGAACACCTCAAACTTCGATTCGTCTGTCCATAACCCTTTTTTCAAATCTTCCTCTGTCCAGTGTCTGATCTTTTGCCCATCTTAATCTTTTATTTTTATTGGCCAGTCTGAGATTTGGCTTTTTCTTTGCAACTCTGTCTAGAAGGTCAGCATCCCGGAGTCGCCTCTTCACTGTTGACGTTGAGACTGGTGTTTTGCGGGTACTATTTAATGAAGCTGCCAGTTGAGGACCTGTGAGGTGTCTGTTTCTCAAACTAGACACTCTAATGTATTTGTCCTCTTGCTCAGTTGTGCACCGGGGCCTCCCACTCCTCTTTCTATACTGGTTAGAGCCAGTTTGCGCTGTTCTGTGAAGGGAGTAGTACACAGCGTTGTACAAGATCTTCAGTTTCTTGCCAATTTCTCGCATGGAATAGTCTTCATTTCTCAGAACAAGAATAGACTGACGAGTTTCAGAAGAAAGTTCGTTTCTGGCCATTTTGATCCTGTAATCGAACGCACAATTGCTGATGCGCCAGATACTCAACTAGTCTCAAGAAGGCCAGTTTTATTGCTTCTTTAATCAGCACAACAGTTTTCAGAAAAAATTCCAGAAAAACGCATGTCAAAAATGTTATAAATTGATTTGCATATAAGTATTTGACTCCTTCTCAATCAGAAAGATTTCTGGCTCCCAGGTGTCTTTTATACAGGTAACGAGCTGAGATTAGGAGCACACTCTAAAAGGGAGTGCTCCTAATCTCAGCTTGTTACCTGTATAAAAGACACCTGTCCACAGAAGCAATCAATCAATCAGATTCCAAACTCTCCACCATGGCCAAGACCAAAGAGCTCTCCAAGGATGTCAGGGACAAGATTGTAGACCTACACAAGGCTGGAATGGGCTACAAGACCATCGCCAAGCAGCTTGGTGAGAAGGTGACAACAATTGGTGCGATTATTCGCAAATGGAAGAAACACAAAATAACTGTCAATCTCCCTTGGCCTCGGGCTCCATGCAAGATCTCACCTCGTGGAGTTACAATGATCATGAGAACGGTGAGGAATCGGCCCAGAACTACACGGGAGGATCTTGTCAATGATCTCAAGGCAGCTGGGACCATAGTCACCAAGAAAACAATTGGTAACACACTACGCTGTGAAGGACTGAAATCCTGCAGCACCCGTAAGGTCCCCCTGCTCAAGAAAGCACATATAGAGGGCCGTCTGAAGTTTGCCAATGAACATCTGAATGATTCAGAGGAGAACTGGGTGAAAGTGTTGTGGTCAGATGAGACCAAACTCGAGCTCTTTGGCATCAACTCAACTCGCCGTGTTTGGAGGATAAGGAATGCTGCCTATGACCCCAAGAACACCATCCCCACCGTCAAACATGGAGGTGGAAACATTATGCTTTGGGGGTGTTTTTCTGCTAAGGGGAAGGACAACTTCACCGCATCAAAGGGACGATGGACGGGGCCATGTACCATCAAATCTTGGGTGAGAACCTCCTTCCCTCAGCCAGGGCATTGAAAATGGGTCGTGGATGGGTATTCCAGCATGACAATGACCCAAAACACACGGCCAAGGCAACAAAGGAGTGGCTCAAGAAAAAGCACATTAAGGTCCTGGAGTGGCCTAGCCAGTCTCCAGACCTTAATCCCATAGAAAATCTGTGGAGGGAGCTGAAGGTTCGAGTTGCCAAACATCAGCCTCGAAACCTTAATGACTTGGAGAAGATCTGCAAAGAGGAGTGGGACAAAATCCCTCCTGAGATGTGTGCAAACCTGGTGGCCAACTACAAGAAACGTCTGACCTCTGTGATTGCCAACAAGGGTTTTGCCACCAAGTACTAAGTCATGTTTTGCAGAGGGGTCAAATACTTATTTCCCTCATTAAAATGAAAAATCAATTTATAACATTTTTTACATGCGTTTTTCTGGATTTTTTTCGTTGTTATTCTGTCTCTCACTGTTCAAATAAACCTACCATTACAATTATAGACTGATCATGTCTTTGTCAGTGGGCAAACGTACAAAATCAGCAGGGGATCAAATACTTTTTTCCCTCACTGTAGAAGAGGTAAATGGTCGTCACTAGTTACCACATCCACAAAGTTATAAACCCCGCCCATTTCTACAATTTATCTTCTTAAAATGTGAATTCAAACCTAACCCTAACCTTAACCATACTGCTAACCTTTGAATTAAGACCCAAAAAAAATATTTTTACGACATAGCCAATTTCGACTTTGTTGTTACTAGTGGAAACTGAAGTGATGTGACGACACGATAACATCCGGTGAGTGACCTGGACTGGTCCGTCCTCCAACATCAAATTCTTCATGTAACAGCGGGTCATACCTGGTCAAGAGCACAAACGTCATGGGTTTCGAGGAGAAAATGGTCCTAACCGGGGAACCCGAAGATGTAAGACGTGAACTCACTATTTTTTTTATTCAATATGTGGTTAAATAATGAACTGGCTCATTTTTTTAAAGGCCAAACCTGAGATAGCCAAAGTGGCTATCTGGTACGTTAGCAAACTCGCTAGCTAGTTAGCCAATAATCTGCTAGGTTGCTTTCGATCAACCAGTGGCAATAAATACCATGCGCTAGTTATCTTAGTTAACAACCTTATTAAATTGTCCAGTGGGTTCTATCGGTGTAATGTTTCGAGTGGTTTGAAATGTGTTTTTCTTTCAGGAAGAGGAGGAAGACGAGGAGGAGGAAGATATGGTGGTATGAATCGATTTGGTTTGATGCAGCATAATCTGCCCACCTTGCATTTGTTCTAAAACCCACATAATCTGTTCTCACATAGCTAACTAGTTGTCATGCAACTGGAGGGAATAAATAGCCTGGTCCCAATTCTGTTTGAGCTATAGCCAAGTCCTATGGTTATTTGTAATGCCAGACATATTGGCTATAGCAGAAACAGATCTGAGACCAGGCTAGGAGAATAGATGGTTTGTGTACTTATTGGCCTTGGTTGATCTGTTCCAGGACCCCCTTGAGGTGGTGCGGGACAAGTGTGCGCAGGCAGAGCACTGCGTCCACGCCAGGGCGAAACTGGAGGACTGCGAATCTAGGGTCGGCTCCAAGTCCGAAACCAGAGAGGACTGCACTGAGGAGCTTTTTGACTTCCTCCATGCGCGGGACCACTGTGTACGTGAGATCTACCCAGACACTTTCACCAACAGTGAACAAGAGGGTTCAAGGGAATACATACAAGCAGGCATGAGAGTGCATGTGACTCCATTGATAGCGCCCTGCAGCTCTTGATAGAGCCTACTCAAATCAAATGTTATTTGTCACATGCTTCATAAACAACAGGTGTAGACTAACAGTGAAATGCTTACTTACGGGCCTTTCCCAACAATGCAGAGAGAAAAAAATAATAGAAAAATAATAACACAAGGAATAAATACACAATGAGTAACGATAACCTGGCTATATACACAGTGTTCGACCTTCCCAAGTTCTCTCAGGTCACCCCGCTCCTCCGCACACTCCACTGGCTTCCAGTTGAAGCTAGCATCTGCTACAAGACCATGGTGCTTGCCTACGGAGCTGTGAGGGGAACGGCACCTCCGTACCTTCAGGCTCTGATCAGTCCCTACACCAAAACGAGGGCACTACGTTCATCCACCTCTGGCCTGCTGGCTCCCCTACCTCTGCGGAAGCACAGTTCCCGCTCAGCCCAGTCAAAACTGTTCGCTGCTCTGGCACCCCAATGGTGGAACAAGCTCCCTCACGACGCCAGGACAGCGGAGTCACTCACCACCTTCCGGAGACACTTGAAACCCCACCTCTTTAAGGAATACCTGGGATAGGATAAAGTAATCCTTCTACCCCCCCTTACCCCCCCCCCCCAAAAATAAAATAATAATAACCTATTGTAAAGTGGTTGTCCCACTGGCTATCATAAGGTGAATGCACCAATTTGTAAGTCGCTCTGGATAAGAGCGTCTGCTAAATGACAAATGTAAATGTAATTTAAATGTACCAGTACCGAGTCGATGTACAGGGGTACGAGGTAATTGAGGTAGATATGTACATATAGGTAGGGGTAAAGTGACTAGGAAACAGGATAGATAATAAGAAGTAGCAGCGTATGTGACGAGTCAAAAGAGTTAGTGCAAAGGGGGGGGTCAATACAGACAGTCCGGGTAGCTATTTGGTTAACTATTTAGCACTCTTATGGCTTGGTGGCAGAAGCTGTTCAGGGTCCTGTTCGTTCCAGACTTGGTGCATCAGTACCACTTGCTGTGCAGTAGCAGAGAGAACAGTATGACTTGGGTGGCTGGAGTCTTTGACCATTTTCAGGGCCTTCCTCTGACTCCGCTTAGAGGTCCTGGATGGCAGGGAGCTCAGCCCCTGTGAGGTACTGGGCCGTACGCAGTAACAGCATTCTCACAGGCATTCCTCTTGTCCAGGTGGGAGAGGGTAGTGTGGAGGGCAATAGAGATTGCGTAATCTGTGGATCTGTTGGGGCGGTATACGAATTGGAGTGGGTCCAGGCTGTCTGGGATGATGGTGTCGATGTGAGCCATAACCAGCCTTTCAAAGCATTTCATGGCTACAGATGTGAGCGCTACGGGCGATAGACATTTAGACAGGTTACCTTGGCGTTCTTCTGCACAGGGACTATGGTGGTCTGCTTGAAACACGCAGGTATTCCAGATTGGTACTGTATGTAGGCTGGAGGTAGATCTCTGTCTGCCAAGAATAAACATGACGAGAGAGCGATATCAGTGGGTTCACCTCAATCGTACACAGTGGCTCCCTCTCCTTGTCTCCTCTCCTTCATCTGTACTGTTCTGAAAACAGTTGACAGCACTGTGGTTGAAACCATACTGGGTGTTTGCTTTCACCTGTCCAGTTTCTTCACCTCAGTGTAGATGATAGAGGGGAAACGAGGAGAGGAAGCGACTTAAGACTATTGAGATGCAGTCAGTGTATTCGAGAGATACGTAGCAGTATACCCCCTCCCTATATCTCTAGGGAAAAGAATAGCCTAGTATTACTGTCAGCATTGGGATAAACATCCAGGTGTACCACCACAACTGATGCATGGGTAAATTAGATGACTCAACGTTTGAACTTCTACAGCCAAGATTATATCAATTTTCAGGAGTCAGTGGATTTACTCTATAACATGTTCCTCCTTCATTAAGTTCCTCATGATTGGAGATCTTAGAATCTGAGTACAGTACATTTTCATTTTACATTTTCGTAATTTAGCAGACGCTCTTATCCAGAGCGACTTACAAATTGGATACAGTAGTTGAATAGCAGGATGGAGGAGAAGGCTGTGGAGAAACAGGGACAGAAGAGTGGACCGAACCTCATTTGGTGATAAGGTTGTGTGCTTTCTATCGTCAGACAGGAGGAATGAAGAGAAAATACTCCAACTTTGGATGGGATAACTAGCTACTTAAGGAGACAAAAGTGTCACTCACTTTGCATACATTTGTACAAGACAGTTTGCAATAACTTGCCCTTTAATTTCTGTCCTCCAGGTGGCTCACAAAGTCTTCCATTCTGTCAAGTAAAGTCCCTCCAGCTCCCTGCACTACTGGTGGAAGTTCCCGGTCAGATATAGACAACTACCATTTAACTGAAATACCTGGTTTTAAAGGATTCCTCTGAGTCTGTTGTAACCTCATACACACTGTATCTGTTCATGTGAATAAATTATAGATTAAGTGTTGAATCAGTGTTTGTTTTCTGTGTTTGGATTTAATATATTGGATGATGCATCTAATCTTGTTAACCGGCTGGCTGTATAGTTATTGAGACTGGGAATGATGCATCAATTTGGCAAGTGCAGCATACATTAATTTGGCCATTGGTCTCAACTGGATAATTGCAAAGCATTTATATGTTCAGCTTAAACACAATTTCACATAATTAAAACCTATTGTATAGCATGCCTTCATGCAATCAACAGTCCCTGATAAGATACAATATTTTTTTGGCACAAGAGTAGCCTAATGTGCCTTAAAAGATGTATCACAGGTTCCCCATCCGAATGGCCTTGGCTCTATCGATCGCTACTTCATTGCAGAGAAGAGCGTGGCGTTTGGCCGGAACAATGAGACTGGGTAGCCAGGCAACCATCTGAAGGCAAACTGGACCATTGAATTAGGAATTAGAACACTAATTTAACCCTCCCGTTGTCCTAGGGTCAAAATGACCCGCCACTGTGTTGAACCAACTTTATTTAATTTTTATATTTTGGGGATCATTTGTGAGAAGGAGGCAGTGAGACTTTAAAGAAAGTATCACTGCCTCCTTCTCACAAATGATCCAAAAAATATAAAAATTAAATAAAGTTGGTTCAACACAGTGGCGGGTCATTTTGACCCTAGGACAACGGGAGGGTTAATATGATCTATGAACTGGACCTTCGACTGCGCCATCTAGCGTACACAGGCAAAACTAGGCTTCGGCTTCCTCTCTGCTAGTTAGCTACTTTCTCATTTTGACTCGAGCCCGCCCCGGTGTTTTTTTTTTTGTTGAGAAGGGTGCCCGCAATTCGGGGCGTTCTTGCATGTGGTCATTCCATATGCAGGAACCCATCTTTATACTTCTATAGCAGTATAGGTCCATTATTAAGCTAGGACTCCGTTCCACAGGCGGAACTCTCCAGTACAGTAAACCCCACAGAATAAGAGGCGGTAGATAGACACGTCCTTCGCCCCAGCAGTTCTGTTAACATTTTAGTAATTTAGTTAACGAGGACAGTTGTTCGGCAGGCGTTTAGGACAATGGGTGATAACTAGCTAGTTAGAAAACTACGACTCCAGTACACAGCAGGCAGGATAGGTTAAGTTAACTAGCACACCGGTGTACTTCGCCCCCTCCAATCGGACACTGTTTCCCCACAGTTCTGTTGACTGCGAGGGCAGGTTTTCGGCAGGCGATTTAGCTAGGACACTGGATGCTAGCTAGTTAAGACTCCCTAAGATACCGGTAGACCATGTCCTTCGCCCCCGCCTTTCGGGCACCGTTTCCCGCAGTTATGTTATTAACGACGGCGAGGGCAGGTGTACAGCAAGCGGGAGCGAATTACACTTTGCTAGCTGGTTAGGACTCCAGTACACAACAGGCGAGATAGCTAGCACACGGGTAGACAGTACGTCTCCCCGCCTGTTGGGCACTGTTTTCCTGCAGTTCTGTTAACGACGGCGAGGGCAGGCGTTAGCGAAGGACAGTGGATGCTAGTAAGCTAGGACTCCGTTACACAGAAGGCGGGATAGGTAACTAGCTAACGATAACTAGGACACCGGTAGACAGTGTACTTCGCTCCTGCCTGTCGGGCACTGCTTTGCCGAAGTTCTGTTAACGGCGAGGGCAGGTGTTCGGCAGCCCAGAGCGAAGGACACTGTACTACCTTGTTTGCTAGCTAGGACTCAGGTACACCGTGTCCTTCGCCCCCGAAAAACTCAGATAATACCGTTATCTCCCTTTCGACCCACATTTTCATCGCATAGACAATCAGGGGAAATCCCGAATATCAAGTATCACACAAGCATGAAGATGGCGTGCTCCCGAGAGGGGACGTTCATGTAGTAACCAATGGGATGCTCGATGGTGGCGGTGTTCATGCAGGAACCAATGGGATGCTCGAGAGGGGGCGTTTCTGCAGATTCAGGAACGCTTACGGGCCGCAATCACAAACTATTGTTTTCTTATGACTCATGGAAGTTTGCCCCATTCATCACTATCACATGAGTTTAGAAAGCCTGTTGTCCTAGCTGGATAGCTTTAAAGGCGTCATGGACAGAATGGATACCTATAAACAACTTATTTTTGGGGCAAAGCCGAAATGGACAGCGATTCTGACAGCCACAGCATGCGGTGCAAGTGCCTTGTTCCTTTTGCTGAAATGGTTCGAACACCACCAGTCGTGGAAGAAAATTCAGAGGGCAAAAGTGCGAAGAGAAAAGTCGCTGCAACGAGCTGAGCATGCTGTCTGTCAGTTCAAAGAATCGGTAAGTTTGACTTTAGTTTAGCGAAAACTTGCTCTCGAGAACCCAAGGGGGCATTCTCCCTCTATGTATAGATTAAGCGAAAGCTAGCTAACAACCTCGATGAATGAACATTCAACACTGCTGATTAAGTTAGTCAGTCAGTTAGGCAGTCAGCCACCCCAGTACTATATAATAACTGATCTATTTAATGTCTAACTCACTCAAAGTTAATGTTCGAAACAGTTTTCACTTAGCCATAAATGCATAAAGTGAAAAGAGGCATAGGGGGTATTCAGAGGACCCCTACACGACTACCCCACTGACTGAGATAGCATGACATTTCATTTTGATTTTCAGAAAGGGTAGTTTGATAGATATCTGGTGGTATAGGCCTACCCAATGTTAATACTTATTTGATTCCCATGTCAGCACCCTGAAACAGACACCTCTCTCATCCTCTCTCTGGCCCTGGCTGAGCTGTCCAAACAACTGAAGGATGGAACACTAACTCCACAAGCTGTGTTCCACTCATACATGGAAAAGGTAATGCACAAACGAATCAACATCCCCAGTAAATCAGTTATAGCGCATACCAGCTATTTCTAATGTGCATTTTGTGGACTGCATATTTTTTTTTATAGTTGAGCGTTTTGTTTTCACTGCAAGCATGGGTGACCTAGTCTTGTGCCCTAAATCAGTGATCTTTGACCGGTCATATCCTACTCCTGCAATGTTTTCTGCAAACCATTAACCGTCTAACAATGTTTACGTATTTAAATGGAATGTCACAGCCGACAGCCTTGAGAAGGCCTTTACACTGAGTGTACAAAACATTAGGAACACCTTCCAAATGTTGAGTTGCACCCCCTTTTGCCCTCAGAACAGCCTCAATTTGTCGGGGCATGGACTCTACAAGGTGTCGAAAGCGTTCCATAGGGATGCTGGCCCATGTTGATGCCAATGCTTCCCACAGTTGTGTGAAGTTGACTGGATGTCCTTTGTGTGGTGGACCTTTCTTGATACACTCGGGAAACTGTTGAGCGTTAAAGCCCCAGCAGCGTTGCAGTTCTTGACACAAGCCTGGCACCTACTACCATACCCCATTCAAACGCACTTAAATATTTTGTCTGGCCCATTCACCCTCTGAATGGCACACATACAAAATCCATGTCTGAATTGTCTCGAGGCTTAAAAAATCCTTTGTTAACCTGTCTCCTCCCCTTCATCTAAACTGATTGAAGTGGATTTAACAAGTGACATCACTAAGGGATCACAGCTTTCACCTGGTCAGACTGTCATGGAAAGAGCAGGTGTTCATAATGTTTTGTACACTCAGTGTATGATGACATGCCTGGATAATTTTTGCAGTGTTTACAAAACAAATGCAGCTGTATTGTATAAAATAATGCATTTTGTTGTATTGAAGGCCTATCACCTATTAGGCAACATTTCTTGTGGGGTGTGGTAATCAATCTAGCCTGGTCCCAGATCTGTTTGTCATCTGTTTGTGCTCTTGTTACAATGACCATACGAGTTGACAAGACAACACAAACAGATCTGGGACCATGCTACTAGGCCTATCAATCTACTAAAGCAGTCCCATTGATTTCTCCCATGCTGTTTCCCAACAGACCTTGGAGGTCAATAGGAGACTGAACTGTTGCACTGAGGTCCTGCTGGAAAGTTGGGATCAGCTGGAGGATATTGACTCTTGCAAAGATGGTCTCCTTTATGGGGTCCCTGTCAGCATCAAGGAAAATATGGGATACAAGGTAGTGTTGATTAGGTGCCGTTTCAGTGTCTTTCATTGCCATTTTCCCCTGTACCTAGTCCTGGACTAAAACACTTTAAATGGAGATTCTCCATTGAACATTCTTTTTAGTCTAGGACTAGGCTTAATCTGTGTCCAGGAAGCTGCTCCATAGTAGGCCTGTCTGTAACATCTCTGTTTGTGCACTTTTAGTTGACTCTCTCGTGACATAAGCCCAACCGGTAACATGGTTCTGGGATCAGAGATTGTGCTTCTATACTGAACAAAATAAATAGAAACGCAACATGTAAAGTGTTGGTCCCATGTTTCATGAGCTGAAATAAAAGATTGCATAAATTTTCCATACAAATTCTGTGCACAAATTTGTTAACATCACTGTTAGTGAGCATTTCTCTTATGCCAAGATAATCCATCCACCTGACAGGTGTGGCCTATCAAGAAGCTGATTAAACAGCATGATCATTACACAGGTGCACCTTGTGCTGGGGACAATAAAAGGCCACTCTAAAATGTGCAGTTGTCACACAACACAATGCGACAGATGTCTCAAGTTTTGAGGGAGCATGCAATTGGCATGCTGACTGCAGGAATGTCCACCAGAGTTGTTGTCAGAGAATTGAATGTTAATTTCTCTACCATAAGCCGCCTCCAACGTCGTTTTAGGGAATTTGGCAGTACGTCCAACCGGCCTCACAACCGCAGACCACGTGTAACCACGCCAGCCCAGGACCTCCACTTCCGGCTTCTTCACCTGCTGGATCATCTGAGACCAGCCACCCGGAAAGCTGAAACCTTTTGTGGGGAAAAACTCATTCTGATTGGCTGGGCCTGGCTCCCCAGTGGGTGGGCCCAGCCATGGGTGGGCCCACCCATGGCTACGCCCCTTCCCAGTCATGTGAAATCAATAGATTAGGGCCTAATTCATTTTATTTCAATTGACTGATTTCCTTATATGAACTAACTCAGTAAAATCATTGAAATTGTTTTATGTTGTGTTTATATTTTTGTTCAGTATAGTTGAATCTCTCGTGACATAAGCCCTACATGGTTCTGGGTTCAGAGATGTGCATGTCTACTGAAATAGTATTTTTTTACATGAATGATTTCCATGTTGTAGTTTTTCCTCCTGTTTTTGTGTTTAGGGTCATGACTCTACGTGTGGCGTGATCTGTAAGTTGGAGCTGCCTGCCACAGGGGACAGTGTGGTGGTTGAAGTGCTGAAGAGACAAGGCGCCATTCCCTTCGTCAAGACCAATGTGCCCCAAGGCCTGCAAAAGTAAATAGTTGTTATAGACTTGTGAATGCAACAAATGAGATTCAGAATGTTATTTGCATACCAAACAATGTCAACTGGTGAATGATCGCCACATACACTGGAGCTACATTGACACACTGTAGTAGGTGGGATAACGATTGCTTTGACGTGCCAGTTGCACCACAGTAAGTCATGTAATTTAGTGCAAGAGCTATGACTTGAGTAATGTGATTGAGGAATGTCTGGACGTGGTAATCGTCGAAGCCCTAAGACCAGGCTAGTCCGCATCCATGTCTCATGTTGTTAGCAAGCAGTCCTTTAAACATGTCCTAAAAATCTGTTTATTGTCCCCGTTTCCAGCTATGACTGTGGTAACCCCATCTATGGGCGGACTCTGAACCCCCACAGCCCCCAGAAAACGCCAGGGGGCTCGTCGGGCGGGGAAGGGGCGCTGATTGGAGGAGGGGGCTCGGTTCTGGGCATAGGGTCCGACATCGGGGGCAGCATCCGCATCCCATCATCCTTCTGTGGGATCTGTGGCTTCAAGCCCACATCCAACAGGCTGAGGTGGGTGGGTGTGTTATTGGGTCTGTCTGTTACTCTTAGTGTGTCTGTCAGTGTTCGTTAGTGTTTCTGTCAATGTATCTGTTAGTGAATCTGTGTGTCTCATGGTAACATGGCCTAATATGTTATCTATAGCAATGCTCATAACCTTGAGCACAGTTCAAAGAAAGAGTACATCACAAGACTCCCAGATTACATCACAAGATGTTTATTTCCCCTGTAAAACCATACATTCTGTGCTTATGCTGATGTGCATGTCAATGACCTGATTTGGCTTAGTTAAATATTGACTGATTTGTCTTTGTTTTAGTTATTTTTTATATTTTTTTTTTTGGCGAGGCGCTACTTGATTGTCTTGGTTAGATATTGACCTGATTGTCTTGGTTAGATATTGACTGACTTTCCCATTTACTTATTTCTTTGTATGTTTTTTTTTAGTTTGCGAGGTGCTAGCTCCTGTACCCGGGGCCAAAAGTCAGGTAAGGCTCAAACATATAACTGTTATCCCTGCTCATGCATAGTAAATAAATTGGTAACATTTTACCTGACCCCTCTGTCAGTCCTTCATAAGGTCTACAAAAAAAATTATTTTCAAAAGAAAAGTGAGCACTGCTTTGATTCTGTGGAAAATATAGTAATTCTTTCAAAAGGGTGCTTATTGCATTATATAAAGTAACTCTGGTATTGTAGCGACATGGTAACTAATGAAATTGTTAGTGTTTAGTGACTTGTTTGTGTTATGCTTGTTCCAGTGCTGTCGTCCCTTGGGCCCATGGCGAGAGACGTGGACAGCCTGGCTCTCTGTATGCAGGCTCTGCTCTGTGACCACATGTTCACCCTGGACCCCATGGTACCACCCATCCCATTCAACCAACAGGTGGGTTCTCTATCATAGGGAGGAGGGAGAAGTTGCCCACAGATGCTGGTCTTGGGTCAGTCTAGTATTTTCCCCACTAATGGTTACGGTTAGGATTGTGGGAGGGGAAGATGATCCTAGATCCGTACATAGTCTCAGGTTCCAGGGTGAAGTTTATCTTATCATAGAATACGTATCATTAGCTAGGTTTCCATACAATTGGCGACAGATTTTCATGCGAATGTTGTAAAATCTGTATAAAAACAATACGTGCATTTTCCCACCAGAGATTTGTTTCCATCAAATTGACTTGTTGTGGTCAAGGGCTGTGCGTGATGACGTAGTGCAAATGAAAATACTTTTCACGGTTAAATTCCCATGTACTGAATAAAAAAAATACAAGTTAAATGGGTTTCCATCGCATTTCAACTTACAAATAAATCTGCGTTATATAGCAAGTTTGCCCACTCTGGTATTGGCATGTGCAGGGGCGGATTGGTCATCTGGCAATTCTGGCAAATGCCAGATGGGCTGGACAGTTTTCTTAGTTGGGTAGACTGATCAAAATTGACAATCAAAAATGTGACATGGGCTTCAGGCCATGGGGCTGTTAAGATTTGTTTTAAAGATGTTTGCGCAATTTCTCTGTTGTACTAAGCTACATTGTCGCCTCACTCAAAACGTCCTCTTTTTTTGGCCGGCTAAAACCATAATTTGGCCAAACAGTAAAGTGCATTATCCTCATGACTCCTGTAATGAAAGTGTCTGCCCTGCCCCTGTGCCCTCTCTGGAGTCTGCTGCTGTGATGAACGAGCCACTCTCCTCTCCCCCAATGCGCTCTGATCGTGTAACATTTCAAAATGCAATTGCGGGAAAAGCACAGCTTTGGAAGCTTTGTCCCTGTCGAAGAGAGGAGGGTGTCAGTTTTCTGTAGGTAAACTTTTGATGTAGCTCTGAGATGGAGCGGTGCGCGCACGAAATGTGCACCGGCCATTGGGAGGACATTCAATTTACTGTTGGATGAATACATGGCTACTAGCAGTGGGTATTATATTTACAGTTTGCGATGTGGGCTGGTGTGGATAAAATGCCAGGGCCAAATTCTTGTCCCAGTCCGCCCCTGGGCACGTGCACTCTAGCCAACAGCTAGCAGATACACAGTGTTCAAAACATTAAGAACACCTTCCTAATATTCAGTTGCACCCCACCCCCCCTTTGCCCTCAGAACAGCCTCAATTCGTCGGGGCATGGACTCTACAAGATGTCAAGCGTTCCACAGGGATGCTCGCCATGTTGACTCCAATACTTCCCACAGTTGTGTCAAGATGGCTGGTTGTCTTTTGGGTAGTGGACCATTCTTGATACACACGGGAAACTGTTGAGCGTGAAAAACTCAGCAGCGTTGCAGTTCTTGACACAAACAGGTGCGCCTGGCAACTACTACCATACCCTGTGAATGGCACACATACACAATCTGTGTCTCAAGGTTTAAATATCCTTCTTAACCCTCTTCATCTTCACAAGTGGTCACCAACCTTTTCTGAGTCAAGATCACTTTGAGTCCAAAAGCAAGCCGAGATCTACCACTCTGATAAAGAAAATACAAACATGACTTCAAAAACATAAGCCTATGCAACATTAACCAATTAAAAACAGTTATGTAGCATTGAGGTTTGTGCTGTAGGCTATAGGCCCAATACATTTTCACTGCATATTGGCTATCCTTGAATTGCCCTGCCAATGTTGTTCTTCTCAGACCATTTTGAAATTATATTTCAACATTTTACGTATATGATCAAACTTGTATAATCTGTTGGATTTCTTGTGTGGCAGAGCTGACTGAGCATAATAATTAGCTTTTATTTTTTTACTGGACTGATGGCCTGTGTCTCATAGTCAGTCTGAGGGGAGGGAGGGAGGGAGAGAGAGAGCAGTGGCTTCCTCTCACCCGATTCACTGCCCTTCCGCTCTCCCTCCCTCCGCTGAGAAAAGGGGAAACAGTCTTCCTTCCAGCTGACAGGGGTGGCCTATCAAGAAGCTCAAGTCGCACTGCGTTATTTCTGTCTCATGCACCAATTTATGTTACTCTTATCACCAGAGAAAGAAAAATAATAGACAAAAGCCGCTAATAATAACAACGCAAGCTTATCGAAACACTTTGCTATAGTCATTCATTGCAGCTGCAGTGCTGGTTGTAGTGTGAGTGGAAGTAGGGAGAACGCACCTTTTAACGTCTTATAAAAGTGTTGAATAACAACCTAAACATGAACTTATAAAAACAGCAACTCTTTGCTCTATTCATTGAGTATCTCTCTAGTCATGGTTTTAAAAGTTTTAAAATCTCACAGTATCAACTTTTCTGTGCGCTCGAGGCTTCTTTTTACAGTCTGGCTCGAGGAAACTGTGCAGACACGGTGAACTGAGCAATCTGATTGGCCAGCGGTAGGCCGATAGGTGCACTTGATTTGCTCTCTGGGCCTGCAGCGTAAGCAGAGTTTTACCTTCAAACACATGAAACAACACATTGCCTTCCTGACGCTAGGGCTGCTGAATCAAGTGCACCTATAGCGAATAGCGCTAAACTATTTTTTAAATAGGAAATATTTGGTGATCGACTACGAATGCCTTGGAAATCGATTAGTCGATCGCAATCGACCGGTTGGTGACCACTGATCAAGTAAAATAAAAATGGTCACATGCGCCGAATACAACAAGTGTAGGTAGACCTTACGGTGAAATGCTTACTTACAAGCCCTTAACCAACAATGCAGTTCAAGAAATAGAGTTAAGAAAATATTTACAAAAGAAACTAAAGTAAAAAATTAAATAAAAAGTAACACAATAACGAGGCTATATGCAGGTGGTACCGGTCCCGAGTCAATGTGTGGGGGTACAGGTTAGTCAAGGTAATTTGTACATGTAGGTAGGGGTAAAGTGACTATGCATAGATAATAAACAGCGAGTAGCAACAGTGTAAAAACAAATGTAAATAGTCTGGGTGGCCAATTGATTAATTGTTCACCAGTAGAGCTCATCACTCTAGTTACTCAGCTGGTAGAGCACGGCGCTTGTAACGCCAAGGTAGTGGGTTCGATCCCCGGGACCACCCATACACAAAAATGTATGCACGCATGACTGTAAGTTGCTTTGGATAAAAGCGTCTGCTAAATGGCTTATTATTATTATTATTATTATTATTATTATTATTATTATTATCACCATGCACTTTCACCACCCTGTGAAGTTCATCATAATGTATTTCATCTGTAGCCTAATAAAGTGCATGTTTTCCTGATGAGTCGTAGTGGGAGGACCACACGTCATCGCGTGACTCCATATTTAATTCGATATGATGGTTATTCTATAAATATTTGCACTCCAGCGCTTACACCGATATTTCTTGCATCATTAATTTACGGACACAAAAAGATCCCACCTTGTCTAGCGTATTTTTCTTTGTCGACATTTGGAAAGTCTACCGACAAATTATCCGTTTCCATCGGGCCTGTCACAACATTTTATATCCAAAATGTACTTTACTGGCATAAAAAGGTTGGATGGAAACCTGGTTATTGAATATAATGGGAGATCCATATTATTATTATTATTATTATTATTATTATTATTATTATTATTATTATTATTATTATTACTGAACAAAACTATAAACGCAACATGCAACAATTTAAAATATTTTACTGATTTACAGTTCATATAAGGAAATCAGGAAATTTCAATAAATTCATTAGGCCCTAATCTATGGATTTCGCATGACTGGGAATACAGATATGCATCTGTTGGTCAAAGATACCTTTAAAAAAAAAAAGGTAGTGGCGTTTATCAGAACCAGTCAGTATTTGGTGTGACCACCATTTTGCCTCATGCAGCGCGACATCTCCTTTGCGTAGAGTTGATCAGGCTGTTGATTGTGGCCTGTGGAATGTTGTCCCACTTCTCTTCAATGGCTGTTCGAAGTTGCTGGATATTGGTGGGAACTGGAACAAGCTGTCGTACATGTCGATCCAGATCATTTCAATCATGCTCAATGGGTGACATGTCTGGTGAGTATGCAGGCCATGGAAGAACTGAGACATTTTCAGCTTCCAGGAATTGTGTACGGATCCTTGCGACATGGGGCTGTGCATTATCATGCTGAAACATGAGGTGATGGTGGTGGATGAATGGCACGATGGCACGACAATGGGCCTCAGGATCTCATCACGGTATCTCTGTGCATTCAAATTGCCATCGATAAAATGCAATTGTGTTCGTTGTCCGTAGCTTATGCCTGCCCATACCATAACCCTACCGCCACCATGGAGCACTCTGTTCACAACGTTGACATCAGCAAACCGCTCGCCCACACGACGCCATACACGTGGTCTGCGGTTGTGAGGCTGGTTGGACATACTGCCAAATTTTTCAAAATGATGCTTATGTTAGAGAAAGGAACATTCAATTATCTGGCAACGGCTCTGGAGGACATTCCTGCAGTCAGCATACCAATTGCACACTCCCTCAACTTGAGACATCTGTGGTGTTGTGTGACTAGGGCTGTTGCGGTGACCGTATTACCGCCACACCAGCGGTCACGAGTCAGGAAGGCAGTCAAATTCCACATGACCATTTAGTCACAGTAATTAGGCTTCTCCAAGCTCTGATGCTGCTGATGGTCATTAGTAGCCTACCAAACTTGCTAACTGGTACTCAGCACTCTATTGTCCCTCTAATCACTCTGACATCAATGTATTCGAAAATCTAATCAAACACTTCACGAGAGCCCATGAGCTCATGTTGCGCAACATTTCAATAGGCTATGCAATTGCGTGCGAAGTGATGGCCTCTACTGAAAAGAGGAGGATCAGCTTTCTATAGGCTAGGCCTACTATATTTCTTTTTCAACTTTCCTAATATTAAGCACATTGCTTATATTTACAACAGGAGTATAGCCTACCTGGCTGGCATGAAAATAAACCACGGGGAAAAGCGTCCTCCATTCGCTATTTAAGTGCATAGATGACGTATTTTTCCCGCTGCCCCGGTTTCAATACAGGTGCATGATAATTGTCCATTATAAATCAAAACAAATTTCACACATATACAGTGGGGAGAACAAGTATTTGATACACTGCCGATTTTGCAGGTTTTCCTACTTACAAAGCATGTAGAGGTCTGTAATCTTTATCATAGGTACACTTCAACTGTGAGAGACGGAATCTAAAAAATCCAGAAAATCACATTGTATGATTTTTAAGTAATTAATTTGCATTTTATTGCATGACATAAGTATTTGATACATCAGAAAAGCAGAACTTAATATTTGGTACAGAAACCTTTGTTTGCAATTACTGAGATCATACGTTTCCTGTAGGTCTTGACCAGGTTTGCACACACTGCAGCAGGGATTTTGGCCCACTCCTCCATACAGACCTTCTCCAGATCCTTCAGGTTTCGGGGCTGTCGCTGGGCAATACGGACTTTCAGCTCCCTCCAAAGATTTTCTATTGGGTTCAGGTCTGGAGACTGGCTAGGCCACTCCAGGACCTTGAGATGCTTCTTACGGAGCCACTCCTTAGTTGCCCTGGCTGTGTGTTTCGGGTCGTTGTCATGCTGGAAGACCCAGCCACGACCCATCTTCAATGCTCTTACTGAGGGAAGGAGGTTGTTGGCCAAGATCTCGCGATACATGGCCCCATCCATCCTCCCCTCAATACGGTGCAGTCGTCCTGTCCCCTTTGCAGAAAAGCATCCCCAAAGAATGATGTTTCCACCTCCATGCTTCACGGTTGGGATGGTGTTCTTGGGGTTGTACTCATCCTTCTTCTTCCTCCAAACACGACGAGTGGAGTTTAGACCAAAAAGCTCTATTTTTGTCTCATCAGACCACATTACCTTCTCCCATTCCTCCTCTGGATCATCCAGATGGTCATTGGCAAACTTCAGACGGGCCTGGACATGCGCTGGCTTGAGCAGGGGGACCTTGCGTGCGCTGCAGGATTTTAATCCATGACAGCGTATTGTGTTACTAATGGTTTTCTTTGAGACTGTGGTACCAGCTCTCTTCAGGTCATTGACCAGGTCCTGCCGTGTAGTTCTGGGCTGATCCCTCACCTTCCTCATGATCATTGATGCCCCACGAGGTGAGATCTTGCATGGAGCCCCAGACCGAGGGTGATTGACCGTCATCTTGAACTTCTTCCATTTTCGAATAATTGCACCAACAGTTGTTGCCTTCTCACCAAGCTGCTTGCCTATTGTCCTTTAGCCCATCCCAGCCTTGTGCAGGTCTACAATTTTATCCCTGATGTCCTTACACAGCTCTCTGGTCTTGGCCATTGTGGAGAGGTTGGAGTCTGTTTGATTGAGTGTGTGGACAGGTGTCTTTTATACAGGTAACGAGTTCAAACAGGTGCAGTTAATACAGGTAATGAGTGGAGAACAGGAGGGCTTCTTAAAGAAAAACGAACAGGTCTGTGAGAGCCGCAATTCTTACTGGTTGGTAGGTGATCAAATACTTATGTCATGCAATAAAATGGAAATGAATTACTTAAAAATCATACAATGTGATTTTGTTTTTTTGTTTTAGATTCCGTCTCTCACAGTTGAAGTATACCTATGATAAAAATTACAGACCTCTACATGCTTTGTAAGTAGGAAAACCTGCAAAATCGGCAGTGTATCAAATACTTGTTCTCCCCACTGTATGTTTTAATAAGGTTTGTATCACAACTAAAGTGGCCAAATAACATCTTAAAATTAAGCACTTTAATCCGCTTTACAAGGGGTGTAGAGCCTAACTGGCGTACATAAGAAGCGCGTGAGTTTCAAGTCTGGGGAAGATCATTTTCAACATAAAAATGCACCTTTATAATGAAAGCATTACATGCATAATCGCATTTGTGGTCACTTTTGATCATTGTGTTTTCCCGCAAATGGAACATTCGCACTTAAAGCCTACTGCCGTGTGCGCATTGCTGCGCTTATAATGTGAAGAAATAGCCTAATAGTTTATCAGTTTTAAGCTAAACGTTCTGATCTGTTGCGTCAGCCTCATTGTGTAAAAAGGTTGTATTAATTTGGGATCTATTGCATCCCTGTCGTCGAAATTCTAACCAGAAAGGAAGAGACTGTAGATTCTTCAACCAACAACTTTTTATTTTAAGATTTGCAAATCTGGTGCTGGTTAACATTCCACTCAACAGTGCAGAGTTAAGAGCCCATCAACAAGAGTTGGGTCTCAGCTTTCATAACCTTTGTCTACTTGGCAGTTTAGCAGGTGTGTGAGAGCATGGTGGGAACAGCGCACAAACAAGTGATGACGCCAGTTTTGTTACTCCTTTCTGCTGATAGAATTGTCACTGTTGCTCAAGCTAGCCTCTGTTCTCCTCATATCTCCACACAGCTGTGCCCCTTGAAAGATACGAAAAGAACAGGATGGACCAAAAACTGTGGTCAGTCAGAGGCTCTTTGTCTTGTGACTAAGTTGAACAGAGGCAGTCGAAAAATACCAGCTTCTTCTTACAAGACCTTCAAACAGACAGTGGACATTTACAGGTTTAAGGCTCATACAGCGCATGTGCATAAGAGAGTTTGTAATTTTCCAACATATCCCAGACTATGTTTGGAATGTTTATTTCTCGCACAGCATAGAATAGGTCAACTTTTTTACTATGGGGGATAGTAGATTGACATAGTCTAGTGCTTTTGCTGTTCGTTAGGCCTACTCATCTTGTTGGCTGACGAAAAGTAAATGTGGACAGTTCTTTCAATATCTTCAATATGCACCTCGGAATTGGATAAGGACACGCGCAGTTGCGTCCCCGATGTGTCTGTCTTCACTTGTACCCTGTGAGAAAGACCCGATCACGTGATTGAGAGCCGTGTGAGTGAGATGAGGGGTGCTTCGGAGCGTGCAGCACTCGGGGAGAAGGGGTGCAAAAGGCAAGGATTTTTTTAGGGTGCATTATGGCCGCACAAAGGGGATGCCGCCGGGAAATTCAAGTCATTATCAATTGCTTCTCAGATTGTGAATGAGAGACTGACGAAGTGTGTACAGCCTGCGCAAAAAAACAAAGCAGAGCTTATGCCTTTCAAGCGACTTTTTTCAAATCATCATTAGTTGCATCATGCAGCCTTACAATTAATTAAAAATCAAAACATATATTTGTAGAACAACTAAAGTTCCATTAATAACTCTAAATTAAGCATATATTAGAACCTATTTCTTTGTTAACCGCTCAACACAGAATAGCCGCATAATAATAAATAATAATGGATTTATTGTGAAGGTGTAGGCTATATTACATGGATTTATTAGACTGTTTAAAATGTAGATGTTCCAAAGGTCGGCATCAGTGGCTTGTAGGCTATGTGTGGAAGCCAGGAGATGCTAAATGTGTTTATGTTAATTAACGGTCAATTACCGTGAGACCGACAGCTATTTGCTTGACAATCACCGGCTGACGGAATTTCGTGACCGCCACAGCGTGACAACTGCACATTTTAGAGTGGCCTTTTATTGTCCCTAGCACAAGGTTCACCTGTGTAATGATCATGCTGTTTAATCAGCTTCTTGATATGACACACCTGTCAGGTGGATGGATTATCTTGGCAATGGAGAAATGCTCATTACAGGGATGTAAACTAATTTGTGCACAACATTTGAGAGGAATAAGCTTTTTTGTGCTTATGGAAAATTTCTGGGATCTTTTATTTTAGCTTATGAAACATGGGACCAGCACTTTACATGTTGCGTTTATATTTCTGTTCAGTATATATTACTATTATATTTTCTGATGGAAAATCTTTATATCCTTCCTCCGTTCTCCAGGTATACCAGAGCTCCAAGCCCCTGAGGATCGGTTACTATGAGAACGACGGCTACACTATGCCCTCTCCATGCATGGGCCGAGCCCTGAGGGAGACCAAGGCGTTGTTGGAGAGAGCAGGGCACACGGTGAGTAACCCCCAGCCCAAATCTGATCTATTTGTCATAATCCAGATCAGAGCTTGGTTGAACACTTTTATCAGACACAGTGTTGACTTGGACTGCTGAATGACATGAATATAAAAATATGCATAATTAGTTTATAGTTCGATCCATGACTGTATTGATATGTAATTGCAAATTGCATTCCTTTCTCTCCCTCGATGCCTCCTCATCTCTCGCACTCTCCCTCCATCACCCCCCCCCCCCATCTCACTCTTTCCACCCCCCCCATCTCTCTCACTCACTAGTTGGTTTCCTTCAGTCCTCCCAGGCTGTTCTATGCCATGCATGAGCTGGTTGTCAGGGGTATCGTAGCCGACGGATGCACTACCTTGCTTAGCAACCTGTGAGTCAAATTACCCTGGGTTGTGTTCAGTAGGGCACACCGTAGCAAAGCATTTTGAAACGGAAAATGAAAATTACTGTTTCTCATTGAACAAGTCCATGTTGTCGTTCCCTGATTCAACCTGTTTACTTCCATTTTGGGCCTAATGGACATGACCCTGGTAATCCCAACGAGTTAAACAAAACTACCCCAATGAACGTCCCTGGGAGTGAAATGAACTATCCAGGACACTAAAATATGTTGTCAATGAAAGTAACTCTGTTTGTGTGTTATTTCAGGAAAGGGGGGCCAGTCGACCCGTGTCTGAGGGTTCAGATTATCCCCTACCGTCTGCCTCGCACTGTGAAGAAAATCCTCTCCATTCTCCTCAAGCCTATAGTGAGTGAAGGGAAGGTTAAAACAGTGACCTAGGAGCTGGAGAAACCATTCCCCCCGCCCAATGACTCCTTCACAGTTCTGCATCATTGTAATTCCTATGGATGAGTGCATCTTTCTACTGTATATTCAATTGATGAAACTGTAGCATCAATGCTTTTATTGTAATACTTGTTTTGATTATATCCGCCAAATTATGTACACCTGCCCTCAGGAGTTAACAGGGGTATAGGGGTGTGAAGAGTAGTTTGCATTTGGTCTAAAGTGCTGGAGAATGTGGTCGACTGGGAATACTGGTTATGTAATTATGTAGTAGTGATGTATTATGAAGCTTCTGACACGTTTCCCTCCCTCAGTTTCCCCGCATCGCTGCCGCTATGGAGAGCCTGCGTGGAGTTGGGTGAGCTGCCTGATCAGCCTTGTTCTCCAGTGTTTATGAAATGCAGAAGTAACCATAATGAATTACTCCATCACTTCCTTTTTCACCAGCTCTGTGCAAGACCTGTGGAGGCAGCATGCGGATGTGGAGGTAGGTAGACATTTGGCCAACGTGGTTCACATATCAGTCTAGAGATCAACCAAGTGACCGCCGCATGCGTTATATTTTACAGCGAAGGCTGCAGCAGAAGCAAACTCTTTTGTAGGCGACTCTTTCGTACGTGTGCGCCCGTGTGTGCGGGATTACCTGGCGAACGGCTGGCTCACAGAGGAACTCGTTAAGGCTTTCATTGGCTGGGGAACGGCTGGCTCACAGAGGAACTCGTTAAGGCTTTCATTGGCTGGGGAACGGCTGGCTCACAGAGGAACTCGTTAAGGCTTTCATTGGCTGGGGAACGGCTGGCTTATGTAGAAACTCGTGAAGAGTCTTATTGTCTTAGATTACAGAGGCCATATAAAAAAAAAAATCACACCTTGATGTCTCTTTGCCTATAAACAATTATCTGAGTTGCATGCGATTGAACAAGTCACAGACAATATTTGTGTGTGTATATACAGTGCATTCGGAAAGTATTCAGACCCCTTGACATTTTCCACATTTTGTTACGTGATTTTTTTCCCTCATCAATCTACAAACAATACCCCATAATGACAAAGCGAAAACGGGTTTAATAATTTTACTTAAGTATTCAGACTCTTTGCTCTGAGACTCGAAATTGCGCTCAGGTGCATCCTGTTTCCGTTGATCATCCTTGAGATGTTTCGACAACTTGATTGGAGTCCACCTGTGGTAAATTCAATTAATTGGATATGATTTGGAAAGGCACACACCTGTCTATATAACGTCCCACAGTTGACAGTGCATGTCAGAGCAAAAACCAAGCCATTAGGTCAAAGGAATTGTCCGTAGAGCTCCGAGACAGGATTGTCGCGAGGCACAGATCTGGGGAAGGGTACCAAAACATTTCTGCAGCATTGAAGGTCCCCAAGAACACAGTGGCCTCCATCATTCTTAAATGAAAGAAGTTTGGAACCACCAAGACTCTTCCTAGAGCTGGCCGCCCGGCCAAACTGAGCAATCGGGGGAGAAGGGCCTTGGTCAGGGAGGTGACCAAGAACCCGATGGTCGCCCTGACAGAGCTCCAGAGTTCCTCTGTGGAGATGGGAGAACCTTCCAGAAGGACAACTCTGCAGCACTCCACCAATCAGGCCTTAATGGTAGAGTGGCCAGACTGTAAAAGGCACAGCCCGCTTGGAGTTTGCCAAAAGGCAACTAAAGACTCTCAGACCATGAGAAACAAGATTCTCTGGTCTGATGAATCCAAGATTGAACTCTTTGGCCTGAATGCAAAGCATCACGTCTGGAGGAAACCTGGCACCATTCCTATGGTGAAGCATGGTGGTGGCAGCATCATGCTGTGGGGATGTTTTTCAGCGGCAGGGACTGGGAGACTAGTCAGGATCGAGGGGAAAGATGAACGCAGAAAAGTGCAGAGAGATCCTTGATAACCTGCTCCAGAGCGCTTAGGACCTCAGACTGGGGGCGAAGGTTCACCTTCCAACAGGACAACGACCCTAAGCACACAGCCAAGACAACGCCGGTGTGGCTTCGGGACAAGTCTCTGAATGTCCTCGAGTGGCCCAGCCAGAGCCAGGACTTGAACCCGATCGAACATCTTTGTGGAGACCTGAAAATAGCTGTGCAGCGACACTCCCCATCCAACCTGACAGAGCTTGAGAAGATCTGCAGAGAAGAATGGGAGAAACTCCCCAAATATAGGTGTGCCAAGCTTGTAGCGTCATACCCAAGAAGACTTGGGGCTGTAATCTCTGCCAAAGGTGCTTCAACAAAGGACTGAGTAAAGGGTTGAAATACTTATGTAAATGTAATATTTAAGTTTTGCTAAATTTGCTAACATTTCTAAAAACGTGTTTTTGCTTTGTCATTATGGGGTATTGTGTGTAGATTGATGAGGGGAATAAAAATCAATTTTAGAATAAGGCTGTAACGTAACAAAATGTGGAAAAAGTCAAGGTATCTGAATACTTTCCAAATGCATGCATACATGCGTACGTACATACATGCATACAGTGGGGGAAAAAAGTATTTAGTCAGCCACCAATTGTGAGGCCTGTAATTTTCATCATAGGTACACGTCAACTATGACAGACAAATTGAGGAGAAAAAAAACAGAAAATCACATTGTAGGATTTGTAATGAATTTATTTGCTAATTATGGTGGAAAATAAGTATTTGGTCACCTACAAACAAGCAAGATTTCTGGCTCTCACAGACCTGTAACTTTTCTTTAAGAGGCTCCTCTGTCTTCCACTCGTTACCGGTATTAATGGCACCTGTTTGAACTTGTTATCAGTATAAAAGACACCTGTCCACAACCTCAAACAGTCACACTCCAAACTCCACTATGGCCAAGACCAAAGAGCTGTCAAAGGACACCAGAAACAAAATTGTAGACCTGCACCAGGCTGGGAAGACTGAATCTGCAATAGGTAAGCAGCTTGGTTTGAAGAAATCAACTGTGGGAGCAATTATTAGGAAATGGAAGACATACAAGACCACTGATAATCTCCCTCGATCTGGGGCTCCACGCAAGATCTCACCCCGTGGGGTCAAAATGATCACAAGAACGGTGAGCAAAAATCCCAGAACCACACGGGGGGACCTAGTGAATGACCTGCAGAGAGCTGGGACCAAAGTAACAAAGCCTACCATCAGTAACACACTACGCCGCCAGGGACTCAAATCCTGCAGTGCCAGACGTGTCCCCCTGCTTAAGCCAGTACATGTCCAGGCCCGTCTGAAGTTTGCTAGAGTGCATTTGGATGATCCAGAAGAGGATTGGGAGAATGTCATATGGTCAGATGAAACCAAAATATAACTTTTTGGTAAAAACTCAACTCGTCGTGTTTGGAGGACAAAGAATGCTGAGTTGCATCCAAAGAACACCATACCTACTGTGAAGCATGGGGGTAGAAACATCATGCTTTGGGGCTGTTTTTCTGCAAAGGGACCAGGACGACTGATCCGTGTAAAGGAAAGAATGAATGGGGCCATGTATCGTGAGATTTTGAGTGAAAACCTCCTTCCATCAGCAAGGGCATTGAAGATGAAACATGGCTGGGTCTTTCAGCATGACAATGATCCCAAACACACTGCCCGGGCAACGAAGGAGTGGCTTCGTAATAAGCATTTCAAGGTCCTGGAGTGGCCTAGCCAGTCTCCAGATCTCAACCCCATAGAAAATCTTTGGAGGAAGTTGAAAGTCTGTGTTGCCCAGCGACAGCCCCAAAACATCACTGCTCTAGATGAGATCTGCATGGAGGAATGGGCCAAAATACCAGCAACAGTGTGTGAAAACCTTGTGAAGACTTACAGAAAACGTTTGACCTGTGTCATTGCCAACAAAGGGTATATAACAAAGTATTGAGAAACTTTTGTTATTGACCAAATACTTATTTTCCACCCTAATTTGCAAATAAATTCATTAAAAATCCTACAATGTGATTTTCTGGATATTTTTCTCTCAATTTGTCTCTCATCGTTGACGTGTACCTATGATGAAAATTACAGGCCTCTCTCATCTTTTTAAGTGGGAGAACATGCACAATTGGTGGCTGACTAAATACTTTTTTTCCCCACTGTACATACTTACTTACTTTTGGTCATGTAGTGTAGCAGTAATCAAATACAATCTATACTTATGTACTAAACATACATACACTACATGGCCGAAGGTATGTGGACACACTTTCAAATGAGTGGATTCGGCTATTTCAGCCATACCCGTTGCTGACAGGTGGGTAGAATCGAGCACACAGCCATGCAATCTCCATAGACAAATATTGGCATTCCGACGGACAAATCTGTGTTTCGCGGATGCAGGAGAACGTTATCTGCCCGAATGCATAGTGCCAACTGTAAAGTTTGGTGGAGTAGGAATAATGGTCAGGGGCTGTTTTTAAATGGTTCAGCTAGGCTCCTTAGTTCCAGTGAAGGGAAATCTTAACGCTATAGCATACAATGACATTCTAGATGATTCTGTGCTTCCAATTTTGTGGCAACTGTTTGGGAAAGGCCCTTTCCTGTTTCAGCATGACAAGGCCCCCGTGCACAAAGCTAGGTCCATACAGTTTGTTTGGTGAGATCAGTGTGGAAGAACATGACTGGCCTGCACAGAGCCCTGACCTCAACCCCATCGAACGCCTTTGGGATGAATTGGAACACAGACTGCGAGCCAGGCCTAATCGCTCAACATCATTGCCTGATCTCACTAATGCTCTTGTGGCTGAATGGAAGCAATTTCCCGCAACAATGTTCCAACATCTAGTGGAAAGCCTTCCCAGAAGAGTGGAGGCTGTTATAGCAGCAAAGGGGGGACCAACTCCATAATAATGCCCATGATTTTGGAATGAGATTTTCCATTGGCAGATGTCCACATACTTTTGGCCATGGTGTACGTACACTGATCAAAAAAATAAAAGATAGCATACATTTTCCATACGCACAGAAAAGCTTATTTCTCTCAAATTTTGTGCACAAATTTGTTTACATCCCAATTAGTGAGCATTTCTCTTTTGGCAAGATAATCCATCCACCTGACAGGTGTGACAAATCAAGAAGCTGATTAAACCACAGGATCATTACACAGGTGCACCTTGTGCTGGAGACAATTAAAGGCCACTCTAAAATGTGCAGTTTTGTCACACAACACAATGCCACAGATGTCTCATGTTTTGAGGGTGTGTGCAAATGGCATGCTGACTGCAGGAATTTCCACCAGAGCTGTTGCCAGATAATTGAATGTTATTTCTCTACCATAAGCCGCCTCCAACGTTGTTTTAGAGAATTTAGCAGTATGTCCAACCGGCCTCATAACCGCAGACCACGTGTATGGCGTTGTGTGGGCAAGCGGTTTGCTGATGTCAACGTTGTGAACAGAGTGCTCCGTGGTGGCTGTAGGGTTATGGTATGGGCAGGCATAAGCTACGGACAACGAACACAATTGCATTTTATCAATGGCAATTTGAATGCACAGAGATACTGTGACGAGATCCTGAGGCCCATTGTCGTGCCATTCGTCCGCCGCCATCCCTCATGTTTCAGCATGATAATGCACGGCCCCATGTCGCAAGGATCTGTACACAATTCCTGGAAGTTGAAAATGTCCCAGTTCTTCCATGGCCTGCATATTCACCAGACATGTCACCCATTGAGCATGTTTGGTATGCTCTGGATCGACGTGTACAAAAGTGTGTTCCAGTTCATGCCAATATCCAGCATCTTCGCACAGCCATTGAAGAGGAGTGGGACAACATTCCACAGGCCACAATCAACTGCCTGATCAACTCAATGCAAAGGAGATGTGCCCTGCTGCATGAGGCAAATTGTTTTTTTCTGATCCACGCCCCTACCTTTTTTTTTTTTTTTTAAGGTATCTGTGACCAACAGATGCATATCTGTATTCCCAGTCATGTGAAATCCATAGATTAGGGCCTAATTTATTTATTTAAATTGACTGATTTCCTCATATGAACTGTAACTTAGTAAAATCAATGAAGTTGTTGCATATATTTTTGTTCAGTATAATAAATCTAGCTTTGGTGAGAAGGCTGTGGGCATCAATGTTCTGAGGGAAATGTTGTTCTCCATCTGTCCTAAGGACTACATGCATGAGGTGATTGCAGAGTGGAGGAGGTGTGAGCTGGATGTGCTGCTGTGTCCCATGATGGGTCCAGCCTACAACCACAACTACCCTGGCAAACTCACCAGTATTGTACCCATCTCTCCTCTCTCTGTGGCAAATTAACACTTTATGAAATGGGGTTTAGGTTAGTCTTTATAGCATAGGGAAGTTAACTGTTTTTGCTTAGAGTTGATTTTGTGTTGTTGTCCAAGGCCACTTGTATAATTTACTTAAGTCACACAAAGATTTACTAAACCTTTGGGGGTTTATGAGACTTTTCTTTAGACTTAGTCATGCCCGATTTTCCAATGTGTAACGACAAGATGGTGGTGTGATTTTAAGTTGTTTCTCTCTCTCTCTTTCCAGGTGCAGTCTCCTACACCATTCTCTACAATCTCCTTAACTTTCCTGCTGGAGTGGTTCCTGTCTCCACGGTAACAGCAGAGGATGAGGAAGAACTCCGGCACTACAAGGGCAACTATGGGGACCTCTGGGACAAGCTCTACAAAAAGGTAGTCGGAGTCACAAACTCTTCCTCCTAAAACATTTACAGTATATTTAGCCCTTTCCAAACATATTTCCATCTTGACTTGAAGTGGCCATTTTACCCATTCTATACAACCTGTAGCCTAAGCACATGATGCAAGACTATAGTCTCATAATTATTAATTAATGTACATCTTCATGTAGCTACTAACCTCAATCTTAGGCTGCAGTGCCACATGTAACCAGTAGATGGAGGTCCTGGTTGCTGTGTTGCAGAGTTCAGATCACTGGGCCCATATTCAAAAAGCGTCTTTGAGAAGGATTGCTGCTATAGGATCAGTTTTGCATTTTAGATTGCTAGGGGTGGACTGTGGGGAACTGTCCCTAGAGCAGCACTCCTACTCAGATTTAAAGGATTTATGAGTACGGGCTCTGATCTGCACATCATTGGTTGGGACTTACGTAGGTGTGTGTGTCTCTACAGGCAGTGACTGGTGGAGAGGAGCTTCCTGTGGCCGTCCAGTGTGTCGCCCTGCCCTGGCAGGATGAGCTCTGTCTGCGCTTCATGAGAGAGGTGGAGATGCTGGTCAGACGAAGAGACGAAGAAATGAGAGAGGGATGAAGAGAGCGATGGAGTGTACAGTACCAGTCAAAGAGTTTGGACAAACCTACTCATTCGAGGGTTTTTCTTCATTTTTACTATTTTCTACATTGTAGAATAACAGTGAAGACATTAAAAACTATGAAATAACACATATGGAATCATGTAGTAATCAAATAAAGTGTTAAATAAATCAAAATATATTTTATATTTGAGATTCTTCAAAGTAGCCACCCTTTGCCTTGATGACAGCTTTGCACACTCTTGGCATTCTCTCAACCAGCTTCATGAGGTAGTCACCTGGAATGCATTTCAATTAACAGGTGTGTCTTGTTAATTTGTGGAATTTCTTTCCTTAATGCGTTCGAGCCAATCAGTTGTGTTGTAACAAGGTAGGGGTGGTATACAGAAGATAGCCCTATTTGGTAAAAGACCAAGTCCATATTATGGCAAGAACAGCTCAAATAAGCAAAGAGAAACGGCAGTCCATCATTACTTTAAGACATGCAGGTTAGTCAAAACGGAACATTTCAAGAACTTTGAAAGTTTCTTCAAATGCAGTCGCAAAAACCATCAAGCGCTATGATGAAATTGGCTCTCATGAGGACCGCCACAGGAAAGGAAGACCCAGTTACCTCTGCTGCAGAGGATAAGTTCATTAGAGTTACCAGCCTCAGAAATTGCAGCCCAAATAAATGCTTCACAGAGTTCAAGTAACAGACACATCTCAAAATGAACTCTTCAAAGGAGACTGCGTAAATCAGGCCTTCGTGGTCGAATTGCTGCAAAGAAACCACTACTAAAGGACACCAATAAGAAGAAGAGACTTGCTTGGGCCAAGAGACATGAGCAATGGACATTAGACCGGTGAAGATATGTAATTTGGTCTGATGAGTCCAAATTTGCGATTTTTGGTTCCAACCGCTGTGTCTTTGTGAGACACAGAGTAGGTGAATGGATGATCTCCGCATGTGTGGTTCCCACCGTGAAGCATGGAGGTGTGATGGTTGGGGGTGCTTTGCTGGTGACACTGTCTGTGATTTATTTAGAATTCAAGGCACACTTAACCAGCATGGCTACCACAGCATTCTGCAGCGATACGCCATCCCATCTGGTTTGCGCTTAGTGGGACTAATTTGTTTTTCAACAGGACAATGACCCAACACACCTCCAGGCTGTGTAAGGGCTATTTGACCAATAAGGAGAGTGATGGAGTACTGCATCAGATGACCTGCCCTCCACATTCCTCTCTCCTTATTTGGCCTCCTTGTCTCGCCTTTCTCCTCCTTGTCCCTCCTTTCTCCTCCTTGTCCCTCCTCTCTCCTCCTTGTCCCTCCTCTCTCCTCCTTGTCTCTCCTCCTTGTCCCTTCTCCCTCCTCTCTCCTCCTCCTCTCTCCTCCTTGTCCCTCCTCTCTCCTCCTTGTCTCTCCTCTCTCCTCCTTGTCTCTCCTCTGTCCTCCTTGTCTCTCCTCTCTCCTCCTTGTCTCTCCTCCTTGTCCCTCCTCTCTCCTCCTTGTCTCTCCTCCTTGTCTCTCCTCCTTGTCCCTTCTCCCTCCTCTCTCCTCCTCCTCTCTCCTCCTTGTCCCTCCTCTCTCCTCCTTGTCTCTCCTCTCTCCTCCTTGTCTCTCCTCTGTCCTCCTTGTCTCTCCTCCTTGTCTCTCCTCTGTCCTCCTTGTCTCTCCTCCTTGTCTCTCCTCTGTCCTCCTTGTCTCTCCTCCTTGTCTCTCCTCTGTCCTCGTCTCTCCTCCTTGTCTCTCCTCTGTCCTCCTTGTCTCTCCTCCTTGTCTCTCCTCTGTCCTCGTCTCTCCTCCTTGTCCCTCCTCTCTCCTCCTTGTCTCTTCTCTCTCCTCCTTGTCTCTTCTCTCTCCTCCTTGTCTCTCCTTCTTTGCGCTCCTCTCTCCATCTTGGTGCCACAGATAATTGTCCCTCTGTGTCTGAGTGATTACTGCTTTGCCTCAATAACAGGACATATCTTTTAGAGCAGGGATAGGGGGGGGGATCTAATGACTTAGCTGTTCCATTGGCAGGGCCAGAGCGCCATGACTGCTGCGGATTGTCATTACACCCAAGTATTGTAAATATGTTTTAATTTTTTTACATAAATGTACATGTTTTAAACTCCTAGGATGGGGGACCATTGGGACAATGTATTTTGTTTTTGACCACCGCAACCAACTCCTATTCTTTTTACTATATGAAATAGTATATGATAGACTGAGGTAGACACATTAGGCAAGCAAGGAGAGAGTAGATTGAGAGTATTAGTGTTATCTGGTACATAGAGAGTGATGTGTGTGTGTGTGTGTGCTTCTGGCTGTGTCTCATTCAAGAAGCATTAAGCAGAGAAGGGGGGGGGTGGCCTCAGGTCTCTTCAGAACTTGACATGGTTCGCAAATCCCTCCAGTAACAGTGACACACTCACTCTCTCACTATCTCTCTCGCTCTCTCACAGCATTCAAATGGTTCTACTTAAATGCTTGATTTCAAACTGTAATCAGGATGATGTCATTGTTTAATAATGTTAGCTGATTGTAGTTAGTGACTTGTAATGTGTGTTTTAATATAGTTCCTGGAGTGGTCCCCTACTATCATGCTCAGAGAGGTCAAAAGTACACCACATAAGGCTGTTTTTCCCCATTCTGCTAATAACAACCCCGTACTGATGATCAACTTCTGGTCCTGCTTGGACTAAAACCTTTACGGCATTTACTCAGACTGAATACTGAGGTACGTTGTCCAGCTCAGGAGGACTGACACTAAGGCTGTCCTGATATGGACACCGTACTACTGAGGAGTTTTCTAACAGAGTTAGAGAAAAGTTAGAGCTCAACACTCGACTGCATCTTTACCTGGCTCAAGACCAAGAAAACTGAACATAACAGACCATCTAGCAGGGAACCTATACCAGTGTCTCCAGCAGGCTCCTCCTCATGTCATGGCTCATTGGTTAGAGGTCCAAACACCTCATTTACAGAAACCTCAGGCTATGAGATCAGGTACTTAAAAAGCCATACCAACCCATTCACACCCCGCTCGGGTGCAAACAAATAAAAACACGATATCACCCCAACTAAACTAGGATGATTCTGTCTTAATGTGCCATTTCAGGGACCAAGGAGCCCCGCGGTCGTTCTAGTGCTGTAGACTCGCAGGTAATGTCTGTCGCAGCACGACTCCTGGCTCCTAGATGTTCAAAGTGCTGAGTTCTGCCTCTGAGACCTGAAAGACACTTCCAAAGGGACATCAGACTGAGATTGGCAGCTTTTAGGACTTTGGTCCATTTCAACCACCATTACTCCCCAATCGGAAGAGGCAGCATGTGGAGGGAGGAGAGGAATGGGGGAGATTACCAGACAGCTGACACAGGTGTACATGGAATAGCACAAGGGAGCTTTTTTCAATGCACCAGCCCAGGTACCGTGCTTCTTCTTGCATAGGGGCAGGGATCTCTCGAAAGTATATGCCCAACAATTTCTCTGTGACGGGATTAGCCGAGAGCTCTGAATGATTTCCTACGATTCTGTGACTCAACAATTCCGTGATCCTGGTTCTAGCGGTTTTAAGAGCCGCTATTCCAACGTTGAAAAGCTTCCCCTCTGGACAAGGGACATTCTGGGCTTTTTTTCTTTGAAGATGGTTCCGCATCCCTTTTTCTGCTGCTTTCAGGTGTTCCTCTCATCCTCCCCTCCCTCTTTCCATCCCTCTTCTCACTACCTCACCATCTCTTCCCCCTCTTGCGCAATCTGCTAGGTTGGGAGTTTTTCCCTTTCTTTCCTCTTGCGGCATGCTTGGCCCACGGCCCTTACAGCCAAATTGGTTTACATTGGGGAGATAAATGCGCTTAAACACGTACAGTCAAAAATGCAGACCGTGCGTGTCAGGATTAGCACCCAAGTCAGGGGGAGAAAGGAGAGCGTCTTGGCGGTACACAAGCTGGGGAGCTACTAGTGAAGCCTGCAGATACAGACCGTCTCATCCACTTTTCAGAGCCTGATTTAGCTTTTGCATACTAGTCTGTAATTCCGGGAATTATAGAACTTGTCGGCCAACAATCAAACTCCTTACGCAGTATTGTGAAAGTATTGTTTCAAACAAGTGAGCAGACCTGGGAGTTACTATACGCCCCTGGTGGAGGGAGTCTTGGTGGTTCTTCCGTAGGGGAAGTTGGCCTAGTAGCAGGTCTAGGATCAGTTGGTCTTGGTGATGCTCTATTGCAGCGGCACACTGGTGTGCCTTGAGGAACTATAATAATAATAATAATAATAATAATATGCCATTTAGCAGACGCTTTTATCCAAAGCGACTTACAGTCGTGCGTGCATACATTTTTTTTTTTTTTTGTGTATGGGTGGTCCCGGGGATCGAACCCACTACCTTGGCGTTACAAGCGCCGTGCTCTACCAGCTGAGCTACAGAGGACCACCCATAATTGAAAGATAAAGATTCATCCATTTTGAACTCTCAGGTGTGCCGCAAAAAAACGTTTCCTAATATTGATTATTTTGGGGAACACGCACTTATAAACGTGACCTGTGAAATGCAGGTGGAATTTTGACTTGGGAGCACCGGTGGTGCTCAGATAATACATTGAATGGCACATAGTTACATCTGTATCGTTGTTTAAAGTCTGGTGCCCTCGGGCACTAACCTTAAACTTTTGACGTTCTTCTGTCCTTGGAAGTCATGATTTTAAGTAATCAGGGCTTGTGAGGTTAAGTTGTGAGGAGAGGTCATAAGCTTTTTTGGGGTGACCTTGCTTAATTGAAAGATTCATCCATTTTGAATGTTATATCATTTTTGTGCGTCTCTGAGCGATGTTCTATCGATTCCCGTGGTAATTTCCTGTTTTCCTGTTTATCTGAGCTATTGCCGTTCAAGCAGGCAGAAATACAGCCGGTATGACGAGTTTTACATCATATAACATAAAAAATGGGTGAATCTTTCCTTTAATAAATTAAGTCAGGAAACAAATTAATGGAGTTTGTTGAGTGAATTGTGCTGAGAGTCAGCATCGGATCCTTCTCAGTAACTAAGATGTTCTAATTCTAAGGACCTGTGCTGAATGCATACAAGTGGTCATGTGTGGGATTGTGTCTTTATAACAGAAGTGGTTGTATATTCAGATAGTTCTCCTTGTTTAACACTAATGCTATGTAGAAAGAAGTTCATTGACAAAGAGCTCCAGACATATGGACCCAGTCCTTGCGGGGGGAGAGTGGGTGGGGCTGAATGGAGCATCGCTAACCTTTGACCCCTGTCATGGTGACGTTTCTCGTTCTCAGCGGAGAAGTCGGTGAAGTAATCCTGCAGTCATGTCTGTGGATGCATTCATATTTATATGAAGACAGGTAGCCTAATGCTTAGAGAGTTGGACCAGTAACCGAAAGGTCGCTGGTTGGAGTACCCGAGCCGACAACGTGAAAGAAAAACGTGAAAAAAATCTGTCAATGTGCACTTGAGCAAGGCACTTAACCCTAATTTGCTCCAGGGGCGCCATACTACTATGGCAGACCCTGGAAAATAACACATTTCACTGCACCTATCCAGTGTTTGTGACAATACATATTTTTATATATATATATATATATATATATATATACACAGTGGGGAGAACAAGTATTTGATACACTGCCAATTTTGCAGATTTTCCTACTTACAAAGCATGTAGAGTTCTGTAATTTTTATCATAGGTACACTTCAACTGTGAGAGACGGAATCTAAAACAAAAATCCAGAAAATGTCATGCAATAAAATGCAAATTAATTACTTAAAAATCATACAATGTGATTTTCTGGATTTTTGTTTTAGATTCCGTCTCTCACAGTTGAAGTGTACCTATGATAAAAATTACAGACCTCTACATGCTTTGTAAGTAGGAAAACCTGCAAAATCGGCAGTGTATCAAATACTTGTTCTCCCCACTGTATGTGCCTCTTAAGGAAATCAAGGGTGCATCTACAGTATAATAAATACTTATGTCTAATGGCCCAATGTCTGTGGGATTTCTCACCTGGTGTGGGGCTGAGGCGTTTAAAGGATGGGGATCCTCCTCCTGGCTGCAGTCCTGCACCCCCCTGCTGCACCTCCCCCTGATGCTGTATACAGTGGGGGAAAAAAAGTATTTAGTCAGCCACCAATTGTGCAAGTTCTCCCACTTAAAAAGATGAGAGAGGCCTGTAATTTTCATCATAGGTACACGTCAACTATGACAGACAAATTGAGAAAATAAGTATTTGGTCACCTACAAACAAGCAAGATTTCAGGCTCTCACAGACCTGTAACTTTTCTTTAAGAGGCTCCTCTGTCCTCCACTCGTTACCTGTATTAATGGCACCTGTTTGAACTTGTTATCAGTATAAAAGACACCTGTCCACAACCTCAAACAGTCACACTCCAAACTCCACTATGGCCAAGACCAAAGAGCTGTCAAAGGACACCAGAAACAAAATTGTAGACCTGCACCAGGCTGGGAAGACTGAATCTGCAATAGGTAAGCAGCTTGGTTTGAAGAAATCAACTGTGGGAGCAATTATTAGGAAATGGAAGACGTACAAGACCACTGATAATCTCCCTCGATCTGGGGCTCCACGCAAGATCTCACCCCGTGGGGTCAAAATGATCACAAGAACAGTGAGCAAAAATCCCAGAACCACACGGGGGGACCTAGTGAATGACCTGCAGAGAGCTGGGACCAAAGTAACAAAGCCTACCATCAGTAACACACTACGCCACCAGGGACTCAAATCCTGCAGTGCCAGACGTGTCCCCCTGCTTAAGCCAGTACATGTCCAGGCCCGTCTTAAGTTTGCTAGAGTGCATTTGGATGATCCAGAAGAGGATTGGGAGAATGTCATATGGTCAGATGAAACCAAAATATAACTTTTTGGTAAAAACTCAACTCGTCGTGTTTGGAGGACAAAGAATGCTGAGTTGCATCCAAAGAACACCATACCTACTTTGAAGCATGGGGGTGGAAACATCATGCTTTGGGGCTGTTTTTCTGCAACGGGACCAGGACGACTGATCCGTGTAAAGGAAAGAATGAATGGGGCCATGTATCGTGAGATTTTGAGTGAAAACCTCCTTCCATCAGCAAGGGCATTGAAGATGAAACGTGGCTGGGTCTTTCAGCATGACAATGATCCCAAACACACCGCCCGGGCAACGAAGGAGTGGCTTCGTAAGAAGCATTTCAAGGTCCTGGAGTGGCCTAGCCAGTCTCCAGATCTCAACCCCATAGAAAATCTTTGGAGGGAGTTGAAAGTCCGTGTTGCCCAGCGACAGCCCCAAAACATCACTGCTCTAAAGGAGATCTACATGGAGGAATGGGCCAAAATACCAGAAACAGTGTGTGAAAACCTTGTGAAGACTTACAGAAAACATTTGACCTGTGTCATTGCCAACAAAGGGTATATAACAAAGTATTGAGAAACTTTTGTTAAATACTTATTTTCCACCAAAATTTGCAAATAAATTCATTAAAAATCCTACAATGTGATTTTCTGGAAATTCTTTTCTCATTTTGTCTGTCATAGTTGACGTGTACCTATGATGAAAATTACAGGCCTCTCTCATCTTTTTAAGTGGGAGAACTTGCACAATTGGTGGCTGACTAAATACTTTTTTCCCCCACTGTCTGTTCATTGTTTGTTTTATGAACTATTCATGTCATTCCTCTTCTATTTCCTCTAGTCATATGCAGAAACACAACCCATCAAGTAAACTGTCTGTTTGAGTAAATTCAACACAAACCATCTAGTTGAGCACAGATATAGGATCATAATATGAACCTGTTTGCTACAGCAGAAAAATATGTTTGTAGGGGTTGATACATTCGTAAGGGAAAATCAAGTCTGAAATGTCAAAGTGTAAAATACGAACTTCAGAAACCTTTTAAAACTTCAAATACCCTACATGTTGAAAATGTCATACATTGCAGGGAAGTTCTCCTGCAACAGGGTGATCAAATTGAGATCCTACATCTGTATACTCAACCCATCTAATTGGCCACTACTTACTTTCCTAAGTGGACCAAACATCAGTGATTTTACTTTAAAGATCACTGGATTATTCAGACAGCAATAGAGCTCAGACAACTACATGTATGAAACAATTAATCATTCAACAAAAATGAATTACATGCATGACTGATACAGTTGGAAACAAGGGAGTAATGTTCGACTAAAAGTAAACGTTCACAGGACGCTGTTCTTCACCATACACTTGCTGCTATTCCTCCTTGTGGAGTACACTACCATGCCTGCCTCCTCCCTGTGCAATAGCATCAGTATAACAACCCTCCCTTATGCACAGCCAATGGATTGGGTCTGTGTTTTTGTGCGTGTGTGTGTGTAATGCGACGTCATAACAAGTGGCGAACTCTGAAAATACTGCTTGAAAACTGGGCGTAATGTGTTGTGCATTCATGGGCTTTGAACTCGTTGAGAACGCTAATTGGCTAATGGCAAACGAGCTGCGTCAACCATAAACTGAAAGTACAGCTATCATGCTCGTAAACAAATTATAGTGTTAAAAAACCATATCAGTTGTTTTAATAAATAATGTTTTGTTGCATTTAACTGCCGAAAATGCTTTTATGTAGGTTTCCTTTAAAATGTAATGTCAGAGTTTAGCATGTGGGAGAAGTCGGCGCTCAGAGATGATAGATGAGTTTCCCGCTAGAAATGACCAGTTTGAGGGGTGTTCAAGTGGATTTTTCCTAGTCGCTTGCTGGTATTTACCAATTTACGAGATGTTATGAATGCAGCATAACTTCCCAGAGACCAGTCATTCACCCAGCACCAACTCCTCCTCCCCCCACCCCTCCCTCCAAATCCATGCCCCCTAGACCTCCCAACACAATACCCCCCTGGTCCCAGCACAACCCAAATTATAGCGCACCATTCATTTAATAATTTGTTTTTTTCCCCCTCTTTCACTCCCTTTATGGGGCCCGCTAAAGGTTTTAGCCGGGCAGAGAAGGAGGGCTGTCACCCAGGGAACCTTAGCCCATTGATGAAGTGACAGGCGCTTCCAGAATATGATCCTAATCCTGTTTCCAGTATTCTCTTAGACCGCTAGCATCGCAATTCCTCCGCACATTCTCTGAGCTGTCAACGAGGAAAATCCCTCTAATAGCACATTACCCAGATACAAATCAAAGAGCTCATGGAAACCTTCCTTCAGCGGTTTAGCAGTGTCATACACACACACACACAGCATTCACATTGACCAGTCCACACACAAACTCACGATATACAAATGTGTGTACATGCACAAACCCCACTGATTAGCGTAACATGACCACATAATCACACAGGCTTGAACAACCCAATATTTCTCTGGCAGGATTTTTTATATCAACAAATGATTTGTAATGATTTTTTTCAAATCGTTTTTATGTACTCTGCAACTTGATATCCTTCCGTTACGTAAAGTGGGATAGAGAGATTTCTGATCTTATGGGTTGTTGAGGGAGTGAGACTGGGAGTGAGAGGGTGGACCATGGTAAACAGATGTCTGAACTTTGCTGACTCTAGGCACCCTTTCAGTTCTATTTCATCTTATTCCATCGATATCCCAACCCAAGGTAATCTTCTTATGGCAAAGCATTCTGTTTCGGTGCAGCCAACCTCGACTGACAGGGCTGAGAAGGGGAGGGGGATTCAGTCATTTCCTTTAGGATTAGTTACTCTGCATTCGGTGAACAAGTGGCATGTGTGCGTTTTGTTTGAGATGAGTGACTTCAGCTCTGTGCATGTTTTCACTGAATAGTTGGGTGTAACATGGAAAGTTTTTAATTGTGTTTATTGTGTGACGCGTTAACAGTGATTATGTATTTGGGAGGGATGTGTAGATACAATGAACAAAAATAGAAACTGTCTTCCCCGTACAACACGAGTTCAAACCAACATAGAAGGCTTACACATTGACCTCTGTGGCCTGTGATGTGTTCACAAAATTGTTTGGTTAAAACATTCATAAATTGTAATTTGCATAATTTTAATAAACATCTAAAATAATAATCTCATTAACAATCAGTCTTCATACATGTGGTTTATTCCCTTGCATTTTAACAGATACATTACTCACATTTAAGTAAACAATTGAGAAATACACGTCTGGGATCTACAATGATAAAATACATATAGTGTAGCTATGAACTGGGTGCCAGTCCGTTTCTGCTTTAGTCAACAACACCAAGTTTTTTTGTCATTGTCTTTTTAAGGATGTACCAACGCTGTTGAACGCAGAAACAGCCTGGCACTCAGGCGAACATAACATAGGTTGAACAGTTTCATATTTGAACGTCGCTCTGTTCCCCCTGTAGGATTCCACAGACTATAATCTGTACCCAGCAGGTGTTGGCTCATTATACTGTGGGTCCTTTGCATTAAGCCACAATGGAACAAGTCAGAAATAGGTTGAATGTTTCTTCTAAATCCTCGACACAAAAGGATACACCGATTTTATACTCCCTAGCCAAGCAGATGGGATGGAAACAAACATGGAGGGATATTTACAGTACAATGTGGAATAAATTCTTGCAGGTGGGATGTAGCGAAGATTATCTATTATATTGACAAGATAGTCGAGTAACTGCTCTAACAATGGAAATGCATATCCTCAAAGATGGGAGTAGGCAAGATCCGGTAGGACCATTCTAGCCAATGAGAGGGCAGATACGCATGTGAACAACAGGCACAACTCCTATATATATCTATATATATATATATATATATATATATATATATTTTGTTGCTGAAATGCCATGTGTGTCCACTTATATCAGTGCATTCGTAACAACCTAACCATTACGAAATGTCTATTTGATCAAATAAGCCTTGCATAGCAAATTAGCAATTAAATTTTTTGTTGACCAAATTCGACACTCATTGAACTCCATACAAAAATTCCTCACTTCCTAGTCTTGTTTTCGTGGACAGATTTTGGGCGGCGTGAACCATCTTGCTTTGCATCTTCCTCTGGATGTCGCTCTAAAACAGGAAGTACTGTCCATCTGCCAGGTGCAGGGCATTGTGGGATTTGTAGGCTATTGAACTGGCCAGTCTGTCCTATTGTAAATGTTTGAATTGGCTTTTTGATCCGAGGCTGGAATCTTGGTTCAATCTTTGTGCCATTTCTATTTTTGTGCCATTGTAATACTTGTCTCAGGATGCATGCAAAGCACATCTTTAATATTATTGTCACCCTCGCCAGCTCTAGTGTTGAGATCATCAGATATACTGTAGACGTCATAATGCATTTGCCCCAGTATGAGATGACGGCTTTGTGATTTAAGAGTGTAGCATTGAAGTCTCTGATCCAACTGGTTTGGTAGGAAGTATAATGAACAAAAATATAAACGCAACATGCAACAATTTTAACGATTTTACTGAGTTGCAGTTCATATAAGGATGGCCCTAATCTATGGATTTCACATGACTGGGCAGGGGCGCAGCCATGGGTTGGCCTGGAAGGGCCTATGCTCACCCACTGGGGAGCCAGGCCTAGCCAATAAGAATGAGTTTTTCCCCACAAAAGGGCTTTATCATAGACAGAAATACTCCTCAGTTTCATCAGCTGTCCGGGTGGCTGGTCTCAGACGAAGAAGCTGGATGTGGAGGTCCTGGGCTGGCGAGGTTACACGTGGTCTGCGGTTGTGAGGCCGGTTGGACGTACTGCCAAATTCTCTAAAAGAACGTTGGAGACGGCTTATGGTAGAGAAATGAACATTAAATTCTCTGACAACAGCTCTAGTGGACTTTCCTGCAGTCAGCATGCCAATTGCAAGCTCCCTCAAAGCGTGCAAAACTTTTATTTCAGCTCATGAAACACAGGACCAACACTTTACATGTTGCGTTTATGTTTTTGTTCAGTATAGTAGTGAGATTGCACTGGGTCTATGCATCTAACCTGCAATGGGGTCAAATAAGTAGTGTCCGGTAGGGTACTGATCTAATCTCCAGTCCCATGCAGTCCCAGTGTACAAAACTGATACAGTGTCTGTAATGTCCAGTCAGTAATGAGGTCAGTAGAAGGGGTCATAACATCTGACTGTGTCCCAGGTAGCTGCCCTGCCCTGGGGGGTGTCAGTCTGGGGGTCAGTTGGGTAGCGTGTCCAGGCCCAGGGAGGCAGAGTGCTGCTTGGCCCTCAGACGCAGGTTCTCAATGCTGGTGGTCTTGCTGTTGAGGCTGGGCAGGCTGCCTGGAGGGGCCTGGAGACCCGCCAGGGGGCTGTTCCACACCTGCTGGGCCTGGGAAATGGACGCCTGGGACAGGGACTGGTAGTAGGATTGGCAGGGCAGAGAGCCCAGGGGGGAGGGCATGTTGACGTTCATGCCCAGATAGGGCAGGGAGGAGGGGGTACCCATGTCGAAGGAGGGGTAGTGGACCATGTTGCTGGTGGCAGCCATGTGCTGGCGGAACTGCTCCTGCAGGCGGAAGAGGCTGAGGGGGGACGAGGCATAGGAGCCTTGGGACACACAACTGCTGCCCATGCCACCGCTGGAGGAGGGGAGGGAGGGAGAGCCCAGGGGAGAGTCTGAGAGAGAGAGAGAGAGAGAGAGAGAGAGAGAGAGAGAGAGAGAGAGAGAGAGAGAGAGAGAGAGAGAGAGAGAGAGAGAGAGAGAGAGAGAGAGAGAGAGAGAGAGAGAGAGAGAGAGAGAGAGAGAGAGAGAGAGAGAGAGAGAGAGAGAGAGAGAGAGAGAGAGAGAGAGAGAGAGAGAGAGAGAGAGAGAGAGAGAGAGAGAGAGAGAGAGAGAGAGAGAGAGAGAGAGAGAGAGATTTTAGTTATAGTTTTTATTATTTTAGAGAAAATGTCGATTTTGCGCTTTCAAAACGAATTCATAATAATATAGAATACATTGAAGTCCTGCAGATAAGGGATAAGCACACTAACAAAAATTGACATACAGTGGGGAGAACAAGTATTTGATACACTGCCGATTTTTCAGGTTTTCCTACTTACAAAGCATGTAGAGGTCTGTCATTTTTATCATAGGTACACTTCAACTATGAGAGACGGAATCTAAAACAAAAATCCAGAAAATCACATTGTATGATTTTTAAGTAATTAATTTGCATTTTATTGCATGACATAAGTATTTGATCACCTACCAACCAGTAAGAATTCCGGCTCTCACAGACCTGTTAGTTTTTCTTTAAGAAGCCCTCCTGTTCTCCACTCATTACCTGTATTAACTGCACCTGTTTGAACTCGTTACCTGTATAAAAGACACCTGTCCACACACTCAATCAAACAGACTCCAACCTCTCCACAATGGCCAAGACCAGAGAGCTTTGTAAGGACATCAGGGATAAAATTGTAGACCTGCACAAGGCTGGGATGGACTACAGGACAATATGCAAGCAGCTTGGTGAGAAGGCAACAACTGTTGGCGCAATTATTAGAAAATGGAAGAAGTTCAAGATGACGGTCAATCACCCTCGGTCTGGGGCTCCATGCAAGATCTCACCTCGTGGGGTATCAATGATCATGAGGAAGGTGAGGGATCAGCCCAGAACTACACGGCAGGACCTGGTCAATGACCTGAAGAGAGCTGGGACCACAGTCTCAAAGAAAACCATTAGTAACACACTACGCCGTCATGGATTAAAATCCTGCAGCGCACGCAAGGTCCCCCTGCTCAAGCCAGCGCATGTCCAGGCCCGTCTGAAGTTTGCCAATGACCATCTGGATGATCCAGAGGAGGAATGGGAGAAGGTCATGTGGTCTGATGAGACAAAAATAGAGCTTTTTGGTCTAAACTCCACTCGCCGTGTTTGGAGGAAGAAGAAGGAACACCATCCCAACCGTGAAGCATAGAGGTGGAAACATCATTCTTTGGGGATGCTTTTCTGCAAAGGGGACAGGACGACTGCACCGTATTGAGGGGAGGATGGATGGGGCCATGTATCGTGAGATCTTGGCCAACAACCTCCTTCCCTCAGTAAGAGCATTGAAGGTGGTTCGTGGCTGGGTCTTCCAGCATGACAACGACCTGAAACACACAGCCAGGGCAACTAAGGAGTGGCTCCGTAAGAAGCATCTCAAGGTCCTGGAGTGGCCTAGCCAGTCTCCAGACCTGAACCCAATAGAAAATCTTTGGAGGGAGCTGAAAGTCCGTATTGCCCAGCGACAGCCCCGAAACCTGAAGGATCTGCTGGAGAAGGTCTGTATGGAGGAGTGGGCCAAAATCCCTGCTGCAGTGTGTGCAAACCTGGTCAAGACCTACAGGAAACGTATGATCTCTGTAATTGCAAACAAAGGTTTCTGTACCAAATATTAAGTTCTGCTTTTCTGATGTATCAAATACTTATGTCATGCAAAATCGGCAGTGTATCAAATACTTGTTCTCCCCACTGTATGTGCTTCTTAAGGAAATCAAGGGTGCATCTACAGTATAATAAATACTTATGTCTAATGGCCCAATGTCTGTGGGATTTCTCACCTGGTGTGGGGCTGAGGCGTTTGCAGGATGGGGATCCTCCTCCTGGCTGCAGTCCTGCACCCCCCTGCTGCACCTCCCCCTGAAGCTGCTGCTGCTGCTGCGTGTCCTCCTGCAGCCTCTCCCACTTCAGCTCCTCCTCTCCCTCACCGTTGTCCTCCGCAGCCGACTCGCTGTCCGAGGCCTCCGGGGAGGTGACATTCACCTCCACACTCATCTCCGCAGGCTGGGGTCGCATGGTCTCCGAGAGGGAGGAGGAGGAGGAGGAGGGATGTGGAGTGGTCTGGGTGGAGGGGTCGGTGGTCTTGGCCTCTTCCTCGTCACCTCCCTCTCTGTTGGCCTCCTTCTGTTTCTGGAGCTGCTCCTTCTGGAGGCTGCGCTGCTTCTTGCGGAACTTGGCGCGGCGGTTCTTGAACCACACCTGGTGAGAGGACGGATTTCAGTTGTTATACAATAATAAACACAATGTCATCACTTTGTAATAAACTACAATTCTCTATAATAGCCAAGGCTTCTGATAATGTCAATATTGGTGATTTGTTACATGGCTTTGGTGCGTCATGTGTACATGATGTATTCTCACTAATATAATTGTTACTAATTGCATTTGAACTTCTTGACAGCGAAACTCAAAAACATCCACTTGTCATGGCCAGAAGCAAAATAAAACTGCTGAGACCAGGAAAGTTGGAGATCATTAGTATGGTCCTATGTTCCACCAGCAACATTGGAGATCTTTAGTATGGTCCTATGTTCCACCAGCAACATTGGAGATCTTTAGTATGGGCCTATGTTCTACCAGGAACGTTGGAGATCTTTAGTATGGTACTATGTTCCACCAGCAACATTGGAGATCTTTAGTATGGTCCTATGTTCCACCAGCAACATTGGAGATCTTTAGTATGGTCCTATGTTCCACCAGCAACATTGGAGATCTTTAGTATGGTCCTATGTTCCACCAGGAACGAAGAGGGTTAAGCAAGTATTTATCTTCATCGCCCCCACCCCCTCTCTTCTCCCCCACCAATACTGAAAGTTAAGAGGCAGGTGAAATATTTTATTTATTTTGACTAAGTAATATCCTCACCTGTACACGGGCCTCTGGTAAGTTGGTACACATGGCCAGGCGTTCGCGCATCACCACATCAGGGTAGTGGGTCTTCTGGAAGGTCTTTTCCAGGGCCTCCAGCTGCTGGGCAGTGAAGGCCGTGCGACTGCGCCGCTGCTTCCTGTGCTGGGAGCCATACCGGGCCTCCAGGATTATGTCTTGAAATGTGCAGCCGTTGAAGGAAAAGAGATTGGGCTAATTTAATTGAGGGACAGGTCAGATATTGCTGATCAATAAGCCTTTCTGAAACAATGTAACAATTTATTGCATAAAACTCAAGAACACCTTTTGAACATAAGGCAACATAATATTTGTCCATCACACAGCATGAAAGCCTGATTGTACTGCAAATATTCCTGATTTATGGACAGATTTACGCAGTAGAATGAGTAAATGTGCAACCAGTTCTTACCAGCCAGTCTCTCTGCCAGCGTGAGCGCGTGCACGGACGGCCGGTAGTCGGGCGCGTGCTGGGCATGCTGCGCCGCCTGCTGGTGAAGATTGTACATGGCACTTAGTGAGTTCATGGCGTGGAGAGAATATCCATTCACTCCGTAGTGCTGCATGGCTGCGTCGCCTGTAAATACAGAGGGAAAAGTTGTTGTTTCAAACAATTAGTTATTGTTGAATTAGTAAAACCAGTAATATCAATGTTGATTTATGTACCTGTAAGCAAGACTTGGCCTGTAGATGTAGGCCTAGATTCAAACATCAAGTGGCCTAAATTATCGAACATTTATATATTAAACTTTTATTTATGTAGGCTATGTATTTATATTAAACTTCGTTTTTTATTTCCATTAATTTAAGATGTTTTAAGATGTTTTATTGTCACATACCCCGGATAGGTGCAGTGAAATGTGTTGTTTTACAGGGTCAGCCATAGTAGTAAGACGCCCCTGGAGTAAATTAGGGTTAAGTGCCTTGCTCAACCGCACATCCACTGATTTTTCACCTTGTCTCCTCGGGTATTCCAACCAGCGACCTTCGGTTACTGGCCCAACGCTCTAACCTAGGATATCTGCCGCCCATTTTATTAAAACTGTCAGTAGCTGACATCAAATAACCTAATGGTGAAGCTGCATTTGGACATGATCCAATATTACATCAGTTATTATATGGCTATAACTGTAACTATTTTTCTTTAAGAAGATTCAAGCTGAGAGTGACATTATTATATGACGGCATTGAGAAACCTAGCCAGTCACTAAACCTATAACCCCCTTTTCCCACGGAGAGCTCGCTATTTAACCAGTCCTTCCCATGAGAGTTCCCCCCATTAAAGCCCCAGAGGCTGTGTGAAATAAGTAGCCTGCCCTCCAGTGTTATCTCAACGTTAATGCTGATATTGTTATTCATTAATTTAATGTCGCACTTGACGTTGTGCCTGAATAGCTAAGCGTCGTGGCCCCCTACAGCGTTAGCGGAACTTAAAAACGTCAACAGAAAACTACACAATAATCAGAAATTAATCAGGGACTTTTCTCTGAAAAAGCACACAAAATAAAATAAATTGATGTGACCATTGGTGTGACCAGACTCATTTATTAAATGTTATAATCATGTTTTCATTAAGAGTTCTATAAATTGCTTAATTATTGTCATTATCCATAATGTGTAGCAAAATAGCGTGCATAATAGCCTAACTCGAACCATTTTTATTTACACAGGTTAAGCCTATAGATTACGATAAAAATGACCCAAGCCTACTGTTGAAAAGGGTACCTACCACATAAATCAAAGGTTTTTCTGTGCGTTCCGAATTTAATCGCATCCTGGGCATTAAACAAGTCATAACGAATCATGTTTTAGTTTTGTCTATTTTTAAGACAAGTTGGGCTAACTTCATGTGCGTTCATATTGCGTTCAAAATTTGGAACACTGCAATGTTGGTATTTTAAGAATCATTGTAAATACCTAGGCCTATAGTAATATTTGTTTGAATATAATTTAAATTCCTCAAATAGGTGGATTAAAATATGCCATTTTTTGACCTATTTATTTGCTATATTAAGTAGGCTTACATCGAGTTGAAACGTTTGTCGAAAAGATGATATAGCCTTCGGTATTATTTCATTTTATATGCTCTTGGGAATGAAAAGCCCTAAGGGTGACAGCGGGAATTTGTACCCCAACAATACATTTAAATACAGTACCAAAATGATTGTATCAGATCCCTATCACGAGCTTAACATTTCAGCTTGTAACTGATAATGCAGAAATGTACAATGCATGAAGTGACATTACAAAAATTGGTAATAAAAGCTTAATATAATATTATTATTATTATTATAATTAATCGAACGCTCATAACCTGGATATACCTTATATCAATAGGCTATCATCCATATTTTCACTTTCTTATTGTCACCAAATGCAGGAGCATGAACATTTATCAAGATATATGTTTGAATGCTATACAAATCTTGATTTATAATTTATGATGGAAGCATACCTATTATAAATCGATCTCATTTTTTTGCCATGCCAATAATACAGTAGTGTAATGAGGGGGTAATTTCAGACAAATTTACAGGGATCATCATGGGCCTAAAATACAGGCTTAAATCATAGGCTTACTTTTTACTGTAATGTATTTTATTTATTTTAATAAACTATTTTTTACAATAGAATGATTTACAATAAACTGGAATATGCCATAGGCCATGAGGGAACACTTGACATTGGCCAGGACGGGGACATAAGGGCCTTTTCAAAATATGTATTTAGCTCCCTGAGTATTGGAGTTGAATGGCAGCCGTTTCTCCCGGTCTATGGCGGCTCCGTCCCACCGCCTGGAGGCTTGCAGTGGCGGGTAGATGTAAGGATATTCAGTTAAATATATGCATAGGGATCCCCTGTTGGCTACCCGTCTAATGTAGGTGCAAATAGGCTCCAACTGCTAGGCTATTCATTTGTCATCAGTTCTGACACGTGAAAGGTGTGTGTGTGTGTGTGTGTGTGTGTGTGTGTGTGTGTGTGTGTGTGTTTATTAAAACTGTCAGTAGCTGACATCAAATAACCTAATGGTGAAGCTGCATTTGGACATGATCCAATATTACATCAGTTATTATATGGCTATAACTGTAACTATTTTTCTTTAAGAAGATTCAAGCTGAGAGTGACTTTATTATATGACGGCATTGAGAAACCTAGCCAGTCACTAAACCTATAACCCCCTTTTCCCACGGAGAGCTCGCTATTTAACCAGTCCTTCCCATGAGAGTTCCCCCCATTAAAGCCCCAGAGGCTGTGTGAAATAATTAGCCTGCCCTCCAGTGTTATCTCAACGTTAATGCTGATATTGATATTCATTAATTTAATGTCGCACTTGACGTTGTGCCTGAATAGCTAAGCGTCGTGGCCCCCTACAGCGTTAGCGGAACTTAAAAACGTCAACAGAAAACTACACAATAATCAGAAATTAATCAGGGACTTTTCTCTGAAAAAGCACACAAAATAAAATAAATTGATGTGACCATTGGTGTGACCAGACTCATGTATGGATGTGTGTGTGTGTGTGTATGTATGTATGTGATTAATAATGTCCCTTTTTGAATATGACTGTTCATCATAGGTCCTATAAGTGCCATTGCCTGTAGTCTACATATTGTTTACAATTGCTTTATTGAGGCTCTTTAAATCCTTCTCGTCACCAAAAATATTAATCTCTCGATGTGGACAAAATCAGTTAGCCTTGGGGAGCTGATTTAACCCCCATTATGCTAATTGCCGTGGATTTATATGTTCTACCCCAGACACGGAAGAGGCTAAATATCGCCCAGGGGCCCGCCGATATGCCTGTACAGGCGACACACTCTTCCTTCTACATGAACCCTTTATTCACATTTTTGCCCAAAATTACGCCAATGGTTAATTTAATTATTCCGGAGATAAATACAAAAATCATGAAATAATGTTAAAGTCTAAGTTTGTTTAGATCTTTCCATGCGTAATGAATGTGTAATGAGAAGACTTGAACAATATCTTGCTCCAAGGTTTAAATGGAAGAGGTTTCAAGTTGCAAGGAAATGCAATAAAAGTGGAATTATGACAGCCACACATAATTTTACTTTACTAACAGGTCCAACCTGATTCTTTATACAGATGCATGCCCTTCAAAAAGTTCTCACCTCTTACGAACACCGCCCGTGGCCTATAGCCTATGTCCGGCTGTTTTCAAATGGAATATTAGCTTTCAAAGTATCACCTTGTATGTTACTTCTCAATTCCGTGCTGTTAAGTCCTGCATACTCCTCAGGAATACTGTATTCCGTTTTCTGCGCGCGGTGCTCTCACTCTCCTGTCGTTAGAGAGTGTCGGGAATCCAGAGAGCTGCCATCTATTGGGCTCGCGCACGACGTATGGGCTTTAAGGAGCTCGAGCGCCTGGTGAGGTCATGCAGAGTTTCAAATGGTCCTTTGCTGTGTCAACCAAAATAAGTTTATTCTACTCCAGGCTTTCTCATGACTGATTTTGACTGTTCATTTATGAATCGTTGTCTGGACATTAATGTTATCATCAAACATATAATAGTTTGTATGCAGATGTGTGATAATTAAATGTCTTAATGTAGAATTCTCATATTGGCAAGGTATAATCATTAAGCCTATCAAAATAGCAATAATAATATTTTATTCTCGCTGTATAGGCCTGCACAAAAATATTATAATTTCATTTTCTTAGGCCATAAACTATTAATTGTACGTACAAGTCATGCATTAAGGAATCCCGCATGTTGCTCAGTCTATATTTTGATAAGCAGAAATATAAGTGTTTCCTTGAGTCTCATTTTCTTAATTCAAATATACATTTGGCAATTGTTTTGCATGTATATATTTGGTCAATATGCAGTCTATTTTCAAATGGAGCACGGAACATTGGCTAATATCTTCAATGTCATGTTGCAAAAGCATGTAACATTATAATAGCCTACATATAATCTTAATAATAATAACAGGTTAATTCAAATCAGTGGTAAATAAGAACTTATGATTGTTCATTCAAGAAGTGCCTGTTCATTCAAGAAGTGCCAATGGCTTCAATAACGTTTTCATTACAGTGGTTTGCATGCAGGGTTTGAGGTGTTTAAAAGGTTATTAAGTTACTCATGCATTTAATTTTATTTGCTTTTCGACTTTGTCGAGACATTTGCAGAGGAGACTGCGGTGGAGAGATGGCTAATAGATGCTAGGGTCCTACCTTTAGAAACTCTCCCGGCCCCAAGGGATTTAGGTTAGGATTGGGGAGAAAAGACGCCATTTCAGTCTCCAAAAAACGGTCTTAAAATGACTGCTGCTAAGAGGATTAAAACAATAATGCCCCTCTCTTCTTCAAGGTTTTAAGAAAATATGTATTCTCCTGGAGAAAAACCGTTTAGGCTGGAATTAAGGTCAGCGAAAAGTAGCCTTCTAATGTAGTGCTTGCATATTTTGTGGAATTTCTCCAAGAGAGGAGAGAAAGTGAGAGGGGGGGTGAAATCTTAAACTCAATTTGATCTTTGGCCATATTCATCCATAGAAGTTTCGACTTTAGAGAAGACACTACATGAAAAGAAAATGTATAGGCACTCAAGACAGAGTCACAATCCAGTCTTGAGGTGAATTGCCAAATACACTCAATGCGAATATGTTGTTGTATTTTCTTTGTAGGTCGTGCAATTCTCACATCTTGATCGACTGCATGAGACAATTGGGAAACCTATGACGCAAATAGTGGTAACGATATTAAATTGTTGTAGATAATGAATACGCCGTTTTGGCATAGCCTGGTGGATTGAGCTGGTTGGCAGGACAAGTTACTGCGCTGTCATTGATGCACCATCCAACGCGCGCCCCGGAGATCATTATGCGCAACAGATGGACTGTTCAGTATCTCCACGAACCAATGTTTTTGTTTATTTGTGATACTTTATTAGATTAGGCCTACCTACAACAATAATCTAGGCAGGTCCAGTATTTATTCAACATCAGAATGGGGGTTTTTGCTGGCACGCAGGCAGTCTCTTGTTTAAAAATGTGTCTTTGATTTATTGACGAAAGAAAATCGTTCCTGATTTGGGTCTTGAGTCTAGATGGGTCTTGGTGACTTAATAGTCATGATATTCCCTTATTATAATAGTGACAAGGATTCAGGCCTAATAGTCATTTTCAATATTCAACGAATAAGCCTATTAACTGATAATTAGCCTAACGATAGGGTTAATATGTCTAATGAAAATAACCACAACACATTTAGCAATTCATCAGTTAAGTGTAATTGGGACTTAATTCGTATAAATGCACATTCGTTTCCCATTGTTTGTTCTTATAGTTCTTTATTTTCTTAAAGTTTTTATTCCTTCAAACCGACCCTCTTTTGTCAGCAGATATATCACGGAGTATTTGGGCCTGAGAGAGAAATCGGATTAACTTGTGAACCGATGGAAATAAGAACTTAAACGGGAGGTAAATCTGGGCAGTGTCTCTTTGTGGGAACCCTTTCTAAAGCAATTAAAGCGAGAAGGTATTCCCCTCAGCTGCTCTTCCTCAAATCAGCTTTCTACAGAACTTAATGTGGGCTAATGTCCAGCGCGTCGAAATGGTTTAAAGCCAAGGGTCATGAGGAAGACTAACTTCTATTAGGCCTACAGCGATATTTCTCTCTCGCTCTCTCTCTTTCTCTCTCTCGCTCTCTCTCTCCATCCCCTCTCTCTCGCTCTCATCTTAACAACACACTCTAACTTTTCTAGCCCTTATTTCGAAATTCATCTCAGATTTCCACGGATTTGGCTCTAGGGCTCATTGTTCTCTGCGTACACGGCATCTGCTCCGTTTAGACTTTATCACTTTAAAGCATGCCGTTTAGACTTTATCACTTTAAAGCCTCGACTGATCAGTGTCTTTGCTCTTCGTCATCTCTGAATGACGTAGGCCTGCCTGCTTTCAGGATCTAAAACTTTATCCAGTCATATCAGGACTTTGGCAGTACATGCCTTAATAAACCAACTCGAGCGGTAAAACACTAAATGGAAACTCTAAAGGACGTTTGATTACAGTTTAATCATGTTTATTACACACACGCGTTTGTAATTTTACAGCTCAAAAATAGAGCTAATTTTCGACTGATATTTTGCATTAGGCCTAATAGAGTGGAAAGTTGAGTCTCTCAAAGCACATTAAGAGTCATTATGAGGTTTTCGCAACTTAATGAATACATTATTCTATTCTTCCAATCCTCCCGCTTTTAGCCTCCCCTGATCTCAGTCAAGGCTAATCAGGGCTGTGTTCACTCATGTTAAATTAATCATTTTGATGTATGGGGGAGAATTGACTGCTACCTGGGGACTTGTGTGACAAGAGTAACAAAGCAACTTGCCAAGAGCAATCTTTTAGACATGTTTTTAGCAGGGCCTTCCCTTAAAGAACCCCCAACCCCTATGTGTTAGATACCAGCTTTAAAGGGATAAATCCCCTTTATTTTTTATAGAAATCTCTGTTTTATATTTATTTTTGGCAAGTACTGTATATGCAAGTGTACACACACACACACACACACACACACACACACACACACACACACACACACACACACACACACACACACACACACACACACACACACTGCAAAGGCAAACTCACAGACGAGCTTAACACATTCTGTGCTCACTTCGAGGCAGACAATAGCGAGGCATCCAGGAAGATTCTCGCTGCTCTGGACAACCAGGTGCTTTCAGTCTCTGAGGGTGACAGGTGGAAAACTCTCAAGAGTGAATACTCCCAAAGCCGCTGGTCCAGATGGTATCCCTGGCCGCTTCCTCGGAGTGTGTGCTGACCAGCTGGCGAGCGTCTTCTCAGACATCTTCAACCTGTCCCTGCCCCAGGCTGTAGTCCCCACCTGCTTTAAGGAGACCACCATCGTCCCAGTGCCCAAGAAAAAAAGGTTTGCCTACCACTCCAACAGATCCATGGAAGATGCCATGTCCATCACTATTCACACGGCCCTAACACATCTGGACAAGAGGAACACCTATGTGAGAATGCTGTTCATCGACTACAGTTCAGCATTCAACACTACTGTTTCCTCCAAGCTCAACACCAAGCTCAGAGCCCTGGGTCTGGACACCACGCTCTGCAACTGGATCCTGGACTTCCTGATGGGCAAACCACAGGCTGTGAGGATTGGCAACAGCACCTGCTCTGCACTGACTCTTAACACAGGTACTCCCTGTTCACCCATGACTGCGTGGCTTTGCACAACACTAACTCCAAGGAGGTAAGTGAACTGGCATTGTGGTGCCAGGACAACAACCTCAAATCAAATCAAATCAAATCAAATTTTATTGGTCACATGCGCCGAATACAACAGGTGCAGACATTACAGTGAAATGCTTACTTACAGCCCTTAACCAACAGTGCATTTATTTTAAACAAAAAAGTAAGAATAAAACAACAACAAAAAAGTGTTGAGAAAAAAAAAGAGCAGAAGTAAAAAATAAAGTGACAGTGGGGAGGCTATATATACAATAGAATAAAGTGACAGTAGGGAGGCTATATATACAGGGGGGTACCGTTGCATAGTCAATGTGCGGGGGCACCGGCTAGTTGAGGTAATATGTACATGTGGGTAGAGTTAAAGTGACTATGCATAAATACTTAACAGAGTAGCAGCAGCGTAAAAAGGATGGGGTGGGGGGGCAGTGCAAATAGTCCGGGTAGCCATGATTAGCTGTTCAGGAGTCTTATGGCTTGGGGGTAGAAGCTGTTGAGAAGTCTTTTGGACCTAGACTTGGCACTCCGGTACCGCTTGCCGTGCGGTAGCAGAGAGAACAGTCTATGACTAGGGTGACTGGAGTCTTTGACAATTTTGAGGGCCTTCCTCTGACACCGCCTGGTATAGAGGTCCTGGATGGCAGGGAGCTTTGCCCCAGTGATGTACTGGGCCGTACGCACTACCCTCTGTAGTGCCTTGCGGTCAGAGGCCAAGCAGTTGCCATACCAGGCGGTGATGCAACCAGTCAGGATGCTCTCGATGGTGCAGCTGTAGAATTTTTTGAGGATCTGAGGACCCATGCCAAATCTTTTTAGTCTCCTGAGGGGGAATAGGCTTTGTCGTGCCCTCTTCACGACTGTCTTGGTGTGTTTGGACCATGATAGTTCGTTGGTGATGTGGACACCAAGGAACTTGAAGCTCTCAACCTGTTCCACTACAGCCCCGTCGATGAGAATGGGGGCGTGCTCAGTCCTCTTTTTTTTCCTGTAGTCCACAATCATCTCCTTTGTCTTAACCTCTCCCTCAACATCAGCAAAACAAAGAAGTTGAATGTTGACAACACCACCACTCTTGTCAAGAGGGCGCATCAGCGTCTCTACTTCCTAAGGTGGCTGAAGAAATTTGGGATGCCACCCCGGGTCCTCTCCAAATACTACCGCTGCACCATCGAGAGTGTCCTGACCGGTTGCAACTTGTTGCATCATGGCCTGCTATGGGAATTGTTCCCTCCACGACCGCAAGGCCCTGCAGCGGGTGGTGAAGATGGCCCAGTACATCACTGGGACTGTGCTCCCACCCATCCAGGACATCTACTCAAAACAGTGCCAGTGGAAGGCCTGCGGTCGTCATCAACGGCCCAACACACCACAGCTGCGAGCTGTTCACTCCCCTTCTGTCAAGACGGTATCAGAGCATGAGTTCTGATACCAACAGGCTCAGAGACAGTTTCTATCTACAAGCCATCAGAATGCTGGACATTTGAACTGAACTGAACACCTGCTCTGATTCTCCTCACCTTAGCACACATCCACTCATGCACGCACGCACGCACACACCCACTGAGATATATATTTACAGTACCATTCAAAAGTTTGGACACACCTACTCATTCAAGGATTTTTCTTTATTTTTACTATTTTCTACATTGTGGAATAATCGTGAAGACATCAAAACTATGAAATAACACATATGGAATCATGTAGTAACCAAAAAAGTGTTAAACAGATCAAAATATATTTTATGTTTGAGATTCTTCAAAGTAGCCACCCTTTGCCTTGATAACAGCTTTGCACACTCTTGGCATACTGTCCCTCCCTGCATCACAATGGGATTCGGTTAGCTCTTAGCGTCCATTGCCCTGTTGATTCTTTTAAATATGAGAGATGGTAATCCATCTGATTCTGCATCTGGAGATAAGGCATCATTTTGCCATAGGATTCCTGGGCAGTAAAACTCTTAGGGTAACCACAGACCTCATAACAGCTCATCTCAACAGGTGCGTAGGTTGAGATACATTGGCGTTAATGCTCATAATAACTGACATAATAACTGACACCAATAGGACCCTTGTGCCCATATTAGCTCTGTAATGTAAAATGTAAACAGATAGGTAGGGAATCTTTTGATTTTAAGCCATATTGGGTACTAGTAATGTGTATTGGATATTCTGTGGCAGTGGCACCCTTGAAGAGTTTGACTTAACTAATCCAATGGATCCTGTAGAATCTAGATCAGGGATGCCTGGAAGGCCGAAAAACTTCAGTTTTTTGTTTCTACCTGGTAGTTAATTGCACTTACCTGGTGTCCCAAGTTTGAATTAATCCCTGATAAGGAGAGGATGAAAACCACAAGTGTTTTGGCCCTCCAGGACTGGAATTTGGAAGCCCTGATCAAGATACAACCGTATCACATAACCTACACACCACCGTACATGCTCCACAGCCACTCTGGCCAACGGTTCCTCTGGCCAACTTGACATATCGAAGTTGGCAGGTTTGTTTCCTTCCTTTCTCCCTGAGCCAGTGTTTGGTTGTCCCCCTCGGGCTGCGGCCTAGCACAAGGGCCCCTATTGTAGCCGCCTAATCCAGGGGAGACACAGCTTTAGCAAGATGGAGGGATAAAAGCCTATCAAACCACTACTTTATGGTGGCAAATCTTCCTAATCCCTCGCTTTATCTAAACAAAAGGAGAGAAACAAGAGGATAGAAAGAAATAGTGCAGACACAGGGCAAGACCTCGAGCTATAAAATGCAAAGAAGTAGTTTCACTGGAGAAGCTAACCCTTTCTGACAGGCTTTCACCTCCACACTGACAAAAAACGGACACCAGGATCCCAAAAGTACCATAGAGTTTTTTGTTCAAGCATAAGCTTTAGGATCCCAGATAAAGTCGGGTACACATTAAAAAGGTATTCTAGAAAACATAGCCTAACATTGTTTAGGCTATACTTAAAAGGTCAGTAAATAAGTGATGAGATATCGCTTTCTCACAAATGTGTGAGATCTAGGCACATGTTAAATATGGCCGACGTTGTGTGATCTAGAGACCCTTTTCTACGGGAACTTTTCTGTCCCAGCACACACACTGTTTAGTAAATCTGCTTCATCACTCTGAATCCCCGACACACTCTGACCTGCGTCTAAACTCTCCCACAAATCCATGTTTTGTATTTGGATCAGTTCATTCTATATCAGAGTGAACTCAGTGGAGTGTACCTAGGCTGTGGAGATGTTCCAAGAAATGTAAAAAAACATTAACACATCTAGCGGAGTTCCGTATCATGTTGCAAAGAGTGGAATCACATTCCTCGAATATTATACACCCCTAATTCCATTGTTTTAACAGACCCCCTGGTAAACCAGATGTGCCTCCATCACACATAATATGTATGTGTTGAGACCAAATCCCCTGACCCTGTTCCATGTCGGCTACCAATTCCAATTTTTATCATTGGTCTGCGGTGACTCGCCCCAAATCCCAAGTGTAGCATCTGGGAGTGAGATAGGGAGTTAGGGGCTCCATTTTCTGCCGTGGCCCAAACACTCTACAGGAGCTGTGGCAATGTACATTTTGGTGGGGCAAAAAAAAAATACACATGTGGGATGCATGCCAGCAAAGCTACTACACAACACAACACAACACAACACTAAACAAAACATAAATTGCACCATAACGGTGACAAACGGTGCCCACAAACTGTTAGGGCCTACATAAAACTGTCCCAACAGCAGTCCCAACAACAGTCCCAACACCTTACCACTGTTACACTTGGCTATCAGCGGAGCCTTGTCTGGCAGCGAAACAGTTCATTCAGCCTCATTTACTGCCTTTTAAAAAAACATAGCTGATATGGCTGACTTGCTTAAACAAATGTGGTTTCTACTGACAATTGAGGTGTACAAACTATGGCATAAGGGAAGGACAAGCGGATAAGAGTAGGGCGGCAGGTAGCTTAGTGGTTAAGAGCGTTGTGCCAGTAACCGAAAGGTTGCTGGTTCTAATCCCCGAGCCGAATAGGTGAAAAATCTGTCTGTGCCCTTGAGCAAGGCACTTAACCCTAATTGCTCCTGTAAGTCGCTCTGGATAAGAGCGTCTGCTAAATGACAAAAAAAAAAAAAAAGAGGCAATCCGTAATGTCGATTTACGACATTAATGAGCGAGCTAGGACGGACATAGTCAATGTAACTATTTGTTCAGCACTTTTTAAATGTAGAGCGACAGAATTCAGAACATGGGCCGTTCTTACAGTGTTCTCCCTGTACATCACGTCAGAACCGTAGGATAAGTAAAGGGGGCATATAAGCAGACAATGAAAGCTCTTACAATATTAAATGATTACATTTCTCTAAAACAGGTTATAGGCTACATGTGCACCACCAAGTCCGAAACAGTAGGCGAAATTAAGAGGGGAAAATAGACCAAATTATTATGGTGAGGCACATGGGCTACTAACAGCTTACTACACAACATACACTTACAGTTGTATTACTTTCTTAGCTACAGTATACATATCTCCCTGGCATATTACATCATTTATGCAGCAGCATACAATACATTTTTGGACTCACCTTGTTGTGCTGTGCTCACTTGAACAGGAAGTTGGCGCGGCGGTCCTTCATGGGGAAATTTTGTCATCAAACTTTGTCATCAAAGTCTGGCATTCTCTGGATTTATGGTGCTTTCAAGAGCACTTGGAACTCGGAAAAAAACAAGGTTGAATCATGATGACATCAGTGATCTTCAGGTCGTAGTTCTAGAAAGAGGCCAGTTCCCAATTTACAATTCCGAGTTGGATGACCGTTCAAAACGTATTTTCCCAGTCTGAGCTAGTTTTTTCCCCTGAGTTCCCAGTTGTCTTGAACTCACTGTAGTCAGATTTCCCAGTTCCCGAGTTAACAGTTGTTTTGAGCGCGGCACAAATCATGCTTCATTGACAGCATGGCCAATGTTGAATGTTTATCATTTTAAGCTTGGAAAAGAGACCCTTAATCCCAGACTTGGGACCACACAGCCACTCCACTGAATAGCAGGCTAGTGTTTGCTTTGCAATGCTTGCAGTTAGCCACTGATTCCTTCCAAACCACTCATTGTTGAATTTGCAATTTCCAACTTGTTGTGTGATGTTTATGTCCAATGAGCACCAATATGTTTTATCTATAATTACTCTTCATTATTTATCTTCATATGACAAGGATGATAAAGGATTTGCCAGTAGATTGCCCCCCCCCCAAAAAACTGCCCCACCTGCCCTGAATGATGGGTCGCAACTGTACAGGAGAACCATTTAGACCCTGCTCTACCAAACAGGAGGAAGAGATGGAGAACAAGATGGCTTCTCTGCCAAACAGGAGGTTGAGATGGAGAACAAGATGGCTTCCCTGCCAAACAGGAGGTAGAGATGGAGAACAAGATGGCTTCTCTGCCAAACAGGAGGTAGAGATGGCGAACAAGATGGCTTCTCTGCCAAACAGGAGGTAGACCTGGAGAACAAGTTGGCTTCTCTGCCAAACAGGAGGTAGAGATGGCGAACAAGATGGCCTCTCTGCCAAACAGGAGGTAGAGATGGCGAACAAGATGGCTTCTCTGCCAAAAAGGAGGTAGAGATGGAGAACAAGATGGCTTCTCTGCCAAACAGGAGGTAGAGATGGAGAACAAGATGGCTTCTCTGCCAAACAGGAGGTTGAGATGGAGAACAAGATGGCTTCCCTGCCAAACAGGAGGTAGAGATGGATAACAATATGGCTTCTCTGCCAAACAGGAGGTAGAGATGGCGAACAAGATGGCTTCTCTGCCAAACAGGAGGTAGACCTGGAGAACAAGATGGCTTCTCTGCCAAACAGGAGGTAGAGATGGCGAACAAGATGGCTTCTCTGCCAAAAAGGAGGTAGAGATGGAGAACAAGATGGCTTCTCTGCCAAACAGGAGGTAGAGATGGAGAACAAGATGGCTTCTCTGCCAAACAGGAGGTTGAGATGGAGAACAAGATGGTGTAGTGTATTAAGATTATGTCTTTGTTAAATGTTTTTCATGAAGAAATGGAATGTTGGTTATGTTAGTATCAAAAGGCAATGTTTAGTATAATGTCATATACAATAGACAGGAAGTGTGTGTTGTAGACAGGGGAGACTGGTGATTGGCCAGAAGAGGGAGCCCATCTTGTTGCATTGTTTATAAATAGGGGCTAGACTACAGAAAGGGCAGAGCAGCCATTAGAATTGGAGGACACTGCTCTCCAGACCTCGCGAGTCTGTCACTCACGCTGAAGCTTGTGATCTGAATAAACCTTATGATCAACGTTCCGTATGAGCAGACTCCTTTTGTTCATCAGCAATAATTGCCACCACTCATCCGATACGACAAATGGCGAGCTTGCCAGGAGTGGTTCTGCAATCCTTCTTTGCTGCATTTGGAGTCGCCAAGCTAACTCAAGCTAACTTCGGTCTGGAGTCATGACCCGACTAAACACAGCTAAGTTGTTAGTTTTGTTACTGCTTGTGTACACTGGAGGAATGTACCATTATGACCGTGCCTCAGGTGGTGTTTTTGCTGATGACTGGGGTCTGGCTAATCATTATACAAATTTTAAAAATAGCGCAAAAGTGGTTAGAGTTTAGGGATTGTTTATAGAGATGTGTTGCTTGAATAGTAAGTCAAGAACAGTCGGGGCCAAGATATGTATACAATTTTAGAGCATTGCAGGTTTAGATAAGCCCTCGTGATACACGGGGCGACCAAAGGGTGGGCCAAAATCCGGGAAACGCGTTAGGAGTTTTCAGGTCAGTCTGGGACTGGGGTTGGTGGGACATTTTCTTGGGGATGGCTTGCTCAGCTTCTGTCCGACGGGATATTTGCATTGGGGGGGATCGCTCGTAGAAATAGCCATACCCACGGCAGAATAAATTTAGGACAAACGAAACAGTACTCAATTAAAGACGCAATGCGGGGTTTTGTTACATGTTGTAGGCCGCAGTTGGCTAAAGGCTAATGCTAATGCTAAATGCTAAATGTGTGTGGTGTCACAGTGTACCTAAAGCTACGGCTAAATGCTAATTGCTAAATGCTAATTGTGTTGCGTGCTACATGATAACTTTAACCTTAGAGGTCCACTGCGATGGATTCAAGCCTCTTAAACTTGTTTGTATGTGGTGGAACTGAAAGTTCTACGCAAATGTGAGCTCTGTTATGTGTAATTGTGTGAGTATAAGGTATAAAATAGTGACGCTGTAGCGTAATGTTATCGTTCTATTGTGTGGTAAGCATGGGCTTAAGGGGATGTGCGCATGCGCTTGATTTTACAGGGCTAAAACTACGACATGCGGTCGCGCTGAGCCTACAAAACAAAATGGTGGCTTAAGGTCATAGGTTTTTGGGGTTTCCCTTCAGGGGTGAAATAGCTACAGAGAAAGGAAGGTGGACACGAATCTTTTAAAATCGTTAGAGTAACTGTTATTCGAACAAGAAACTAGTTGTTGAGATGTAGTAAATTTATAAATTAAATATATGTTGGCGAAGTATAATGCATTGAATTAAATGACGGATTAAAATAAAATTAAAATGTTTTGAGCGATCTATTTATTCCTGAGTTCAGTTTTGTAGCAAATGTGAGTGGGGAATATTGAATGTGGATAACTTGGTTAAGTGTATAAACTTTAAATGCTTGTCTGTACCGTTTTCTTCCCTTGTTATATGAGGCTATAGAACGGAGCAAAGGAGAGAGAGGGGGGCTAACGTGTGCGTGACGTGACAAGGTGTGACGAGGCAGAGTCAGACGATCGGATCAGATATCAGGCTAGTTCACAAAATATTTGATGACAATTTCACATAGGCTTGGCAAATACTATTTCATTAAAAATTGCATTTTGAGGCTCTGTGCATAACTGGGGTTTGATTGGAATTAGGTTGGAAATCAGGTACTGACATTATTCGGCAATTAAGATACTTGGGTGCATATTAAACAATGGAGTTTAGGGTTACATTTACTTGCATTTGATGGGTTGTGGTAAGATAGCCAACACTAATTGATAAATTGGTGATATAGGAATAAAAAATTGGTTTTAAATTATTCATAATTTTTAATTGAGTTTTTAATTGGTTTTTAATTTGTAATTAAATGGTTTTTGAATAAGGCATTTAATTGAATTTTTTAATATTCATATTTTATTTTATTTTATTTTTTGGGGTTGTTAGGGTTATATTAATAATTTAAGGGGGGAAGCCATAGGCTATACAGTCTAAAATAAGATAGTTCACAATAAAGGAATATAAAAGGGTTGATATAGGGGAAAATTGACTAAAATAGTAATTCTTTAACTAAAGTAGTGTTAGGAGAAACTAATGGCAGATGTTAGTACACCTTTCTCACATACGGATTCAGCAAAAAGACACCCACCTTATGAGAAGGAAGCTTTCAGTGATCATCCAGGAGGGTGATTGTTGCATCAGAGATGAAGATGAACGAATAATAGATAGAGGACAAGCAGAAACGACGATAAAGATGAATCCAAAACTCCAGAAGGAAGAAAAACCGAGATGTCTGGGAACTTAAAGAAGATGAGGATGATGAAGTTGAGAGTGATTGAGAGAGGTCATGGGTGGATATGACTCTGTGATCAGAAGGAAGTTGGCAAGAGAGAAACGAAGAAGGATACACGAGATTTGATCTCTGATGAAAGTTGAACGAAGAAGGAGACAAGAGATTCGAGTTCTGATGAAGAAAGCGATGAAGATTTGGAGATTAAAGGTGCTTTATGTTCAAGAGGATTTTATCCTACAATGACTGGCAAAGAAGAAATAGGAGATATAGACCGAGGCGTATCAGGCCTGGAGGAAGCGACGACTTTGGGAGAGGTAAGAGAGCTAGAGGAACAGCTCGAGACGCTGAAGATACAGAAGAGGAGAAACTGCTGAGAGGATCCCAAGAATTGGAGAAGAACAAAGAAGAAATAGAAGAAGGAGGAAGATTTCAGCTACACTTCCAGCAACTTTCAGAAGACTGTTATAATTGTGGACAGATTGGTTACTTTACCTGGGATGGAAATGCGCCAGGAGAAAACAACAGAGGAAGATAAAGGAGCAAGTGAAGATCACCTGTTAGTGCCTAGAAGAGACGAAGGGGGGTGTCAGCTGAGAGAATCGATTAGAGAAGAAGAGAAAATAGCTAACAATTGAAGTTAGGGAATCAATGGAGCTCTGCTATAAAAATCAAAGAGAAATCAAAATAGACATACTAATATTAGAAGATACTGTTATGGCAGTGTTGGGAAGAGATGCATTGTTTAAATTGAATTGTACAATAAGATGTACACTAGACGACTGGGTTTTTGGGAATCTGGGAATCATGTGCTTAAAAAAGATAATAGCATAGGAAGGATGATAATCTATTGTTCTGTCTATTAGACAATCTGTCTGGAAAAATAAAGTTAAAAGAGATGCATTGTTTATTCTGGGTTAAATTCTTACACTAAGGGATTTCAGGCTAGGCTAAAAGGTGTTTAGTCGTTTTGCCAAGTCTGTGTGTAATGAGTCAAAGGCAGGTGGGGAACTTTCCCAATCACATATTCTAACATTTGGTGGTAAAGGGATTTTGTGAATAAATCAGGGGAAAGGTTTTTAAAGATTAGGAGGAAAAGATTAGATTAAAATAAATTAGGAGGACTAGGTTGAAGGAACTCTAAGACAGTAAGCTAAGTTTCAAAGTTAGTAGTAAGAGAGAGAGAGAACAGTAGTGAATGACACTTTAGAGTAGGAAGATCAAGGTAATTATAGGTGTTTTTTGTGTAATCAAAAGGTTGAAAGTCAGGGATTATAGAGAGGACTGAGATTTGGGGAAAAAGTGACACTAGTGGTGATAGATGGAAGTACAAGCAAAGACAACTTTTTTCTTTGGGGAAAACTAGGAGTAACTAAGGACATTAACACTTCAGTCTATTAAAACAACAGTGAGAAGCAATTTAACTCTTTCAACATTGATAGTTATTAAAGCCATAAATATATCGCATTTGATTATAAGGGAACCAATACAGCACCAATTTTAGGGGAAAGAATACTTATTAGGGTTAGGATGGGGACGTTCCTCCCATATGGAGAGATAATTATGGAGAATAAGTATTGTTATCAGGACCAGGAGTAGAAGCTGTTGCCCCTAGTCAAAGGAGGGATAGTTTGTACAACGATATGAAGTGGAAGAGGTTAGGAGTGACTGTTCACTTATTTGGCGTAATGTTACAGAGAAAGGTCAGGGAGAATATATGTGTATTTATCTAGTGCAAGCATTAAAATTTGTTCCGGTTAAGAATTATTGGTTAAAAGGCTATGTAATTCGTAAAGTGATGCCTATAATGGAAGATTTGAAATCTGTTGAAGCTTCCGCAGTCACCGAAGGAGTTCAGGAAGAATATGTTACAGTAGTCACTCCAACAGTGAATAATACACATAGGATATTGGTAGCTTTGTCACTAGAAATAATTAAGGTTAATTAGGTCAACTACTTTAATGGTAACTTTGGAAGGGATTAGTGATACGATGGCAATAGCAAATGTAGGGAGTATGACACCGACAACAACTTTTCTGAAATTAAAGGGGGTAGCAAGAAGGACTCAGGGGTTATGTTACGGATGGAGAGTGCTGTCAATGATAGTACGAATAGGGTTAAAATAGGAGAACAGATAGTAGTAGAGAGAATATAGATTCATCATGGACAGGATGAGGTCTTTGATTTTAATGGCAGACAAGGAGAGGTATCTGCAGTACCGCTCGTTAGGGGAGAGAGAAACTAAAGGGAGTGGTTTGATTCTTCTGTTGTGAAAATTAGAGATAGATGGGTAGGTTCCAGCAGCTCATGCTGTAAGATCAGTGAGGAATCTTGAGGGTCCATGTCTGGTGAGAATTCCAACAAACATGTTAGAGACGGTCGGTCGACCTCTATCAAGTATGTGTCAATCTTATGCGTTGTCATGATTGTGGTATCAGCAACAATAATCAGTAACCGATAAAATAATGTCGTGGTCAAAACATTTGTTTAAGCCTAGGGTTAGGTAGTATTAGGTTAAGTGAATTAACTTGTGTGCATTTATTGGATGGTAAAGAAAAATCAGGTAACAGCGTAACTGGAGCATTTGAGGTGTAACCAGTGAGGGCTAAAAGTTGTTTTTGTTCTAATAAAACATATGAGGTAAGGGGTATGTTTATGGGAATATCAGATTGTGATGATTATATGATGACTTTGGATAAGCATGAACATAAGGTTAGAGATGACAAATATAATGTAACTTTTTATGTACCAGGTAGTAAGAACAGCAGGACTTTGATGGTTAAAAGATTAGCTTTTGTCTGACAATGTGACTATGGGGAATTTTAGAGATATTTTGAGGGTTTGTGGTGATAAAGTATATATTCTTACATTATGGATGGATAGGATTTTGTTACATGTCAACGTTGAAGCTTCCATATGAGGTTTTTACCATTATAAGAGGGATAGCACCGGACACAGCTAAATCTAGGGTTAAAAGGGTGACATGGCTACATGTCATAGTCTTCAAGTCTATCATTGAAGGATGAATCTAAGGGAGAAAGGGGGATTTATTTGTTCCATGGTATGGTGTAACATTTGGGAAGATCATATTGATAATAGTAGATACTTTGAGTCCAGATAGTTCAGATATTATCACTAGGGTTATATATGCATTATAAGGGATGCGTTTGGGAGATCTGAGAGGATTTGGTTGCAAGATCAATTAGGCCAGTAGGGGCAGTGATGGGTTACATTTTTAATGGCAGCTTTGATACCACTGTGTGATGTTTGTAATTTGTTACTGACCTTTGAGAAAGCTATGATATTAAGATAGGTTGGAGAGTGATGCCTGGAGACAACACTCAGATGCCGGTGTTGACTGTTCCTGATCTGGATAAAGATGGACAAGTGGAACTGATGGATAAATATCATTTTGATTAATTGATGATTTTTCAAAAAAAAAATTCAATATTGGGGTGATGTTGGTATGATTTATGAATCAAAGGGGGGAATAGGTTTATGTGATTCATGCATCATTTATATATCATTTTTAAATTCTTAGGTGAAATTGAGGTTTAATTTGAAAATGTTGTTTTGCAAAAGATACTGTTTGGTCGTTTCTTTTCTTTTCTTCCAGAAGCATTTGGGGGAACATGGGAAGGGACAATATGACTGGAGGAGATGAAACAAGGAGGGTGTGGCTGATTCCATCATCAACAGTCCATTGGAAGAGGAGACTACAGGGAGATGAAGTGTAGTGGACTACATTCCAGTGTCTGCAATGAAATATAGACATGTGTAATACATAATTGTGTCATATTCTCAGGGATTAATTTTTGTAGAATGATGTTTGATGTTATTGAATACATGTGAGGATCTTAGATGTTTTTGTTTATTTCGTGAATGTTTAGGGACAGAGAGGCTAGGAAGGGAGAGTTTCACTGTACGGTCCAATGGGTTGACCAGCCTTACAGTGGATGTTTTTGGATAGGATTTTGTTTGCAGGGGCTTACATGTGTATTTAATTGCATCATACTTTCAAATGCATTTACATGGGTTATGAGTTTATCTGGAGTACCGAGGTGGTTGCCTGGGGCAGAGGGACCGTGAGAGAATTTTACTGTCTTGATTGATATGGATGGAAGGTTGCCGGACAGTTTTTCGCTCTTACACTCCATAGAAATTTCTTCATATTTCATAGTAATGTATTCACATTTCATAAACAGTTATTCATATTTCATAGAAGGGTATTTACACTCTAGAGGAGAATGTTTTTGGTTTAAGGTTAAAGATACTCAATAAGATAAATTGTTACTGGTCATAATCCTATTGTTGTCGAGACTTTTTAGTTTTGTCTCGAAGGGGGGAATATGTAGTGTATTAAGATTATGTCTTTGTTAAATGTTTTTCATGAAGAAATGGAATGTTGGTTATGTTAGTATCAAAAGGCAATGTTTAGTATAATGTCATATACAATAGACAGGAAGTGTGTGTTGTAGACAGGGGAGACTGGTGATTGGCCAGAAGAGGGAGCCCATCTTGTTGCATTGTTTATAAATAGGGGCTAGACTACAGAAAGGGCAGAGCAGCCATTAGAATTGGAGGACACTGCTCTCCAGACCTCGTGAGTCTGTCACTCACGCTGAAGCTTGTGATCTGAATAAACCTTATGATCAACGTTCCGTATGAGCAGACTCCTTTTGTTCATCAGCAATAATTGCCACCACTCATCCGATACGACAATGGCTTCCCTGCCAAACAGGAGGTAGAGATGGAGAACAATATGGCTTCTCTGCCAAACAGGAGGTAGAGATGGCGAACAAGATGGCTTCTCTGCCAAACAGGAGGTAGACCTGGAGAACAAGATGGCTTCTCTGCCAAACAGGAGGTAGAGATGGCGAACAAGATGGCCTCTCTGCCAAACAGGAGGTAGAGATGGCGAACAAGATGGCTTCTCTGCCAAAAAGGAGGTAGAGATGGAGAACAAGATGGCTTCTCTGCCAAACAGGAGGTAGTGATGGAGAACAAGGTGGCTTCTCTGCCAAACAGGAGGTAGAGATGGAGAACAAGATGGCTTCTCTGCCAAAAAGGAGGTAGAGATGGAGAACAAGATGGCTTCTCTGCCAAACAGGAGGTAGTGATGGAGAACAAGGTGGCTTCTCTGCCAAACAGGAGGTAGAGATGGAGAACAAGATGGCTGCTCTGGCAAACAGGAGGTAGAGATGGAGAACAAGATGGCTTCTCTGCCAAACAGGAGGTAGTGATGGAGAACAAGGTGGCTTCTCTGCCAAACAGGAGGTAGAGATGGAGAACAAGATGGCTGCTCTGGCAAACAGGAGGTAGAGATGGAGAACAAGATGGCTTCTCTGCCAAACAGGAGGTAGAGATGGAGAACAATACTTTGATCCCTGTGCATAAACTGCCCCAGCCAGCAGGCTTTCAAACTACCTTACCATTTTGGATCCATTGGACAAGGAGATGGTCGCCTACTGAAACTCCATTGGACTGAACTTCTGACAGAAAAAAATTGCCAGACAAGGCAGCACACATTTTATCCCATAAAAACATATACCAAAAATTGGCCTACACTTGATTAGATCTACTTCAACTATGTGAGGACTCTACTTCCCAGAGTGCCCCCTGCTGGACAGAATCAGAGCCTTTGCTAGTCTGGGGTAATTAGGGGATAATGGGCTGGAGATGCTCTTCAAAGACCGGGTGATCAGTGATTCATTACAGGGGCTTAGTTAGAACCAGGGAGGGGGAGCAGAGGGAGGGAGGAGACACTGTCACAGCCTGACAAATTGCCAATGGATTTATCTGGGGTAATTAAACTATCAACCAGGAGAAAGAGACATGAGACAGACTGCGCTGGGACTAGCAGTACCCAAGAGACAGTCACACAGTCACCACAGAGAAGGGGGGAAAGGGATAGGTGGACCACTAACAGATTATGTTATGTCAGGCTAGACAGTGAATTATGTGTGTCATTTGGGCTCTGTGTTTATCATAATTAGTGTACACCTCTTTGATATTGGTTTCCTTACCTGTATTACTTTGTCCATAGACTGCTTACGGTAAGGAAACCAATACTAGAAAAACCGTGGATAGATGGCAGCATCCTCACAAAACTGAAAGTGCGAACCACTGCATTTAACCATGGCAAGGTGACTGGGAACATGGATGTGTACAAACAGACCAGCTATTACCTCTGTAAGGTAATCAAAGAGGCCAAACGTTAGTACAGGGACAAAGTGGAGTCTCAATTCAACGGTTCAGACACGAGACGTATGTGGCAGGGACTACAGACAATTACTGACTATAAAGGGAAAGCCAGCCACGTCGCGGACACTGTCGCCTCGCTCCCAGACGAGCTAAACACCTTCTTCTCCCGCTTCGAAGGAAAACAACACCGTGCCGCCGACGCGGGCCCCCGATGCTCACGAGGACTGTGTGCGTGTTAAACCTCGCAAGGCTGGGTTAACACACACCCACCCTCGCAAGGCTGCCGGCCCAGACGGCATCCCAAGCCGCGTCCTCAGAGCATGTGCAGACCAGCTGGCTTGAGTGTTTTACGGACATATTCAATATCTCCATATCCCAGTCTGTTGTCCCCACTTGCTTCAAGATGTCCACCATTTGTTCCTGTACGCAAGAAAGTGAAGGTAACTGAACTAAATGACTATTGCCACGTAGCACTCACTTCTGTCATCATGAAGTGCTTTGAGAGGCTATTTAAGGATCATATCACCTCCACCTTACCCGACACTCTAGACCCACTACAATTCGCATATCGTCCCAAGAGATCCACGGATGATGCGATCGCCATTGCACTGCCCACTGCCCTATCCCACCTGGACAAGATAAATACCTATATAAGAATGCAGTTCATTGACTACAGCTCAGCCTTCAACACCATAGTGCCCTCCAAGCTCATCACTAAGCTCAGGACCCTGGGTCTGAACCCCTCCCTGTACAACTGGGTCCTGAACTTCCTGACGGGCCGACACCAGGTGGTGAAGGTAGGCAACAACACCTCCGCCACTGATTCTCAACATGGGGGCCCCACAGGTGTGCGTGCTCAGCCCCCTCCTGTACTCCCTGTTCACCTATGACTGCGTGGCCACACACGTCTCCAACTCAATCATTAAGTTTGCTGACGACACAACATTGGTAGGCCTGATTAGCAACAACAATGAGACAGCCTACAGGGAGGAGGTGAGAGCCATGGCGGAGTGGTGCCAGGAAAATAACCTCTCCCTCAACGTCAACAGAACAAAGGAGTTGATCGTGGACTACAGGAGACAGCAGAGAGAGCATGTTCCCATCTACACTGACAGGCTACATTTCAAGCTGTCTTTGAAAAGCCAGTCAGGTAAAAAGCTTATGTCTTAATTAAAGGGGTAATGTTGTATCTTGAGACAGGCTTGAATATGCAAATAAGCCAATAGGCAGAGGGGTAGCCTACATTGTCTAATTCTCTGTATGGTAATAAGAATTTATTTTATTTTGTAAAGTGGTTTCTTGCATCATACAACACAATACACTGCAATTTACAGTCACCTATTTGGCCCATGGTGTTACAGACCAAGTAAAACATAATGAATTAATGTCAAGCCCTTCATAATGTAAAAACGTTTTTTAAAAGTCTCATGCAATGCAGGCCTGCATTGAACACATCACATATTCCACTGTAGGCTATATAATAGAAATCAAAAGCTATTTCCATGTGAAAATGTTATGGTGTTTGCTCCATTGGTTTTGTTGGTAGGCCTACATTATGTTCAAATAGCCACAACAGCCTACTGGCTACTGTCTAAAACTGTAAGGGTACAGCCTCAGTCTTCACTGTAAACGCACGCCGGAAGTTGCACAAAATTCTCACAACGTTCAAGTTTCCGCTCACAAGACCAAACATTTGTTCAGTGCCCCAAAAAATTAGAGGGAACATTGGTTGTACCCATTGGACTGTATTTTGGTAGCATGATAATATCCAGTAGCCTTATTCGACCATCCTAATCTCACGAGCATACATTCTGTTTCACTACACAGCAGTCCGATCATGATGTTGGATCAGGCTAAATATCCAGTAGACTCTATCAAAAAGTAAAGGGTGAGTTTACACCTCCAACTCCCACATAGTCTCTCCAAAGCCAGCCTAGCACCAGGACATAATCCTTTCTGGGAGAATGTCAGCGTCATAGCGCTGAGAACGTTTACTGTTTTATCTGATTTGGGAGCACTTAGAAACGACTCTAAGTCTTTTCTCAATTGAAGGAATGGGAGAAAACTGTGACGGTATGATATAATAATATAATAGTCCTTACCCAGCTACTTCTCAGCCCTCAGAATCTGTCTATTGTTGCTAAATCTGATCAGAAGTGCTTTACAGCATCAGTGGGTCATCTTGTCCCAGATATTTAGAGAATTGAACCTCATCTCAGCTCCATCAGCTCCATCATTCATTGAATCAGATGGCTCATTCATCACAAAACCGACTGATATTGCCAATTACTTTAATGATTTTTTAATTGGCAAGATTAGCAAACTTAGGCATGACATGCCAGCTACAAATGCTGACACTACAAATCCAAGTACACTACCAGTCAAAAGTTTGGACACACCTACTCATTCAAGGGTTTTTCTTTATTTTTACAATTTTTTACATTGTAGAATAATAGTGAAGACATCAAAACTATGAAATAACACATATGGAATCATGTAGTAACCAAAAAAGTGTTAAACAAATATATATATTTTATATTTGAGATTCTTCAAATAGCCACCCTTTGCCTTGATGACAGCTTTGTCCAAACTTTTGACTGGTATGATGTGTTATAGGCTTTACACCCACTGGATAAAGAGTTACCTGTCTAACAGAACACAGAGGGTGTTCTTTAATGGAAGCCTCTCCAATATAATCCAGGTAGAATCAGGAATTCCCCAGGGCAGCTGTCTAGGCCCCATACTTTTTTCAATCTTTACTAACAACATGCCACTGGCTTTGAGTAAAGCCAGTGTGTCTATGTATGCGGATGACTCAACACTATACACGTCAGCGACTACAGAGACTGAAATTGTCACGTTCGTTTAAGGACGGGTCAGACCAAGGCGCAGCGTGAAATGCGTACATGTTTATTTAAATGATAAACAAACGACAAAACAACAAACCAACGAAACGTGAAGTCCTAAGGCTAAACACAAAACAAGCCTACTCACGGAACAAGATCCCACAACTAACTAGTGCCAATAGGCTGCCTAAGTATGATCCCCAATCAGAGACAACGAGCAACATCTGTCTCTGATTGGGAATCACACCCGGCCAAACATAGACATACAATACCTAGACTGAAACATAGAAATACTAACATAGAACATTCACACCCTGACTCAACATATAAGAGTCCCCTGAGTCAGGGCGTGACAGAAATGGCTGCAATACTTAACAAAGAGCTGCAGTTAGTTTCAGAATGGCTGGCAAGGAATAAGTTAGTCCTAAATAGTTCAAAAACTAAAAGCATTGTATTTGGGGCAAATCATTCACTAAACCCTAAACCTCTAAATCTTGTAATAAATAATGTGGAAATTGAGCAAGTTGAGTTGACTAAACTGCTTGGAGTAACCCTAGATTGTAAACTGTCATGATCAAAACATATTGATACAACATTAGCTAAGATGGGGAGAAGTCTGTCCATAATAAAGCACTGCTCTACCTTCTTAACAGCACTATCAACAAGGCAGGTCCTACAGGCCCTAGTTTTGTCGCACCTGGACGACTTATCCGTCGTGTGGTCAGGTGCCGCAAATTGGCTCAGAACAGGGCAGCACGGCTGGCCCTCGGATGTACACAGAGAGCTAACATTAATAATATGCATGTCAATCTCTCCTGTCTCAAAGTGGAGGAGCGATTGACTTCATCACTACTTGTATTTGTGAGAGGTATTGACATGTTGAATGCACCGAGCTGTCTGTCTTTAGCTACTGGCACACAGCTCGGACACCCATGCATACCCCACAAGACATGTCACCAGAGGTCTCTTCACAGTCCCCAAGTCCAGAACAGACTATGGGAGGCACACAGTACTACATAGAGCCATGACTACATGGAACTCTATTCCACATCAAGTAACTGATGCAAGCAGTAAAATTAGATACAAATACACCTTATGGAACAGCATGGACTGTGAAGCAACAGAAACATAGGCACAGACATATGCATACATTTACATTTGAGTCATTTAGCAGACACTCTTATCCAGAGTGACTTACAGGAGCAATTAGGGTTAAGTGCCTTGCTCAAGGGCACATCGACAGATTTTTCACCTGGTCGGCTCTGGGATTAGAACCAGCGACCTTTCGGTTACTGGCACAACGCTCTTAACTACTAAGCTACCTGCCGCATACACACACACGATAACATACGCACTATCCACACACGTACACATGGATTTTGTGTTGTAGATATGTGGTAGTGGAGTAGGGGCCTGAGGGCACACACTTAGTGTGTTGTGAAATCTGTTGTGAATGTAAATTGTATAACTTCCTTATGTTTGCTGGACCCCAGGAAGTGTAGCTGCTGCCTTGGCAACAGCTAATGGGGATCCATAATAAATACAAATACAAGTCTGTTGAGCTTAAGTCACTGTAGAGTTACACTCCCAATATGAACCACGTTGGGATCACAAAGATACGACAGCAGAACAGTGGCTCTGGTTTCAAAACCTGTGTAAACCCCTATCATGGGGGGAATAGCATGGATTATCGACACCTGAGAACTTGGTCGAAGTATGCTGGATATGTAGGCCTATAAGGAACACTCAAAATGCACGCATGCGCACATACACACACACTGCCCCCCCACCCGCCCCCCAAAACACTCTTAGCTTTGCTAAGTGCTGACACCTACTCTTAAATTTCCACATTCTCTTCACTCATCAGCCTTGGCTCCAAGCTGCCAGTTCTTAGAATAAGTGTTATCCCACTATTGATCTGAACCTCACCTACAATCAGCCACAGAATAGAGCTATCTGAAGCTGTTTATTCAAGCCCAAACCCCTATAAGCTTCACTGTACAGTGTATTATGGAATGAACATAAGGGATACTTTTGATATTTTTTATTTCATTTTCTTTACCCCTTTTTCTCACCAATTTCGTGATTATGATCTTGTCCTATTGCTGCAACTCCCCAACAGGCTCAGGAGAGGCGAAGGTCGAGTAATGCGTCCTCCGAAACATGACCAAGCCGCGCTTCTTAACACCCGCTTGCTTAACCTGGAAGCCAGCTGCACCAATGTGTTGGAAGAAACACTGTTCAACTGACAACTGAAGTAAGCCTGCAGACGCCCGGCCTGTCACAAGGAGTCGCTGGAGTGCGATAAGCCAAGTAAAGCCCCCCCGACCAAACCCTCCCCCAACGACGCTGGGACAATTGTGCGCCGCCATATGGGACTCCCGGTCACGGGCAGTTGTGACACATCCTGGGATCGAACCCCAGGCTGTAGTGACACCGCAACACTGCGATGCAGTACCTTAGACCGCTGCACCACTCGGGAGGCCCCATAAGGGATTGTTTTATTTTTGTCCCCCTAATCTGGGCTTTATGCCTTCTTCCCAAAAAAACTTTTAAAATGCTTTAGATCAGCTGACATGTAGAGATTGTCACGTTCGTTTAAGGATGGGTCAGACCAAGGCGCAGCGTGAAATGCGTACATGTTTATTACAACGATAAACACACGAACAAAACAACGTAACGTGAAGTCCTCAGGCTAAACACAATACAAGCCTCTACACGGAACAAGATCCCACAACTAATGAGTGCTAACAGGCTACTTAAGTATGATCCCCAATCAGAGACAACGAGCGACAGCTGCCTCTGATTGGGAATCACACCCGGCCAAACATAGAAATACACAACCTAGAATGCGAACATAGAAATACTAACATAGATATCCACATCCTGACTCAACATACAAGAGTCCCATCAGTCAGGGCGTGACAGAGATATCATCCTGCATTAACCCCCTGACTGACCACTGCCTGAGGGAGGGGATTCCCAGTGTTGTGTTCGAGACCACCTAAAGCAAGACCGAGTCAAGACCAAGACTGGAACAATGCGAGTTCAATTCAAGACCATGATTGTAATTTTGTTAGATCGCCACCATAATAATAGCTCAAAATGTCCAGTATTTCTGTGTTAATATTTCCGAAGAACATACTGTATGGATTCTTTAGCCATTTAGAATGGTAAAAAGATTGCATGCCGAGGGCAAATAGAGAGCCACTCTAAATAATAGATACAATTACAAAATGTATTAAAATTTACCCCGGTCTCCCCTAAGCGGAGTATGCGACTCTCACCTACAAGCGGAGCAAGGAAATTCAGAGGTGCGACACATTTTGAGGATGTCTTTCAACAAAAGTAAAGGACAGTAGTGTTACGAGTAAAATAGGAAGCCCAGGTTTTAATAGGCTATAAGATATAAATGTGTAATGAAAGAAGTGTGCATATCTGGCCTGCTGAAGCAGTTTTATGCATTGACTGAACAGGGGCTGATAATTCTGAGTTTTTTACTCCACTGGTCTCGGCTGGTCTCAGGAAGAAATTACGAGTCCTCATTGTCCGAGACCAAGTCAAGACTGAGTCAAGACTGAGTCAAGACAGAGTAAAAATGTATCAGAGACCGAGACAAGACCAAGACACTCAGTATGTGGTCTCGAGACTGGTTTTGAGTATTACACCACTGGGGATGCCTATGGTGAGGCTGTCCTGATATGGCCACCATAATCTGTCCTAATATGACAACCGAAGGCTGTCCTAATATGGCCACGTAGGTTGTCCTAATATGGACACCGTAGGCTGTTCTAATATGGCCACCGTAGGCTGTTCTAATATGGCCACCGTAGGCTGTCCTAATATGGCCACCGTAGGTGCCACAACATACAGACAACACAGGAGAGAAACAGATAGAGGAGCTAAGGGGGAGAACATCTAACTCAATCAACAACAAAAAAATTGAATGCCTGCTGAGAAAATAATGGTGTACGTACTGAAGTAATACAGACTTGGAATGTCAAATCATTTTAGCCCAGCATTTGATATTACAGTAAGCCAGCTCTGTGAAGTGCAGTGTTGGTTGGGAATTGTGGGGGAGGTGTGCGCTTGGGCTGTGCGACCCAGCGCATGATGCGTAGCTATGCCACAATGGGACGTCGAACTATCTGCTTCTGTGGACTATGATTTACGCTTAAAAGTCTTAAGGTGTGCAGGATACCCGGGTTTGGAAACGCGGTCAGTCAGATAAGCAGTTGTGCTTCCAGCTTCCAGACGACGACTTGTGTTGGTCCGGGGTGGGGTGGGGGGGGGGACGTCAACCTGTGTGTGTCCGGGGTGGGGTAGGTCTCCTGAGTGGCGCAGTGGTCTAAGGCACTGCATCGCAGTGCTAACTGTGCCACTAGAGAACCTGGTTCGAATCCAGGCTCTGTCGCAGCCGGCCGCGACCGGGAGACTCATGGGCGGCGCACAATTGGCCCAGCGTCGTCCAGGGTAGGGGAGGGAATGGCCGGCAGGGATGTAGCTCAGTTGATAGAGCATGGTGTTTGCAACGCCAGGGTTGTGGGTTCGATTCCCACGGGGGGCCAGTATAAAAAAAATAAAAATGTATTCACTAACTGTAAGTCGCTCTGGATAAGAGCGTCTGCTAAATGACTTAAATGTAATGTAATGTAAATGTGGGGGGGGGACGTCGACCTGTGTGTGTCCGGGGTGGGGGGAGGGGACGTCGACCTGTGTGTGTCCGGGGTGGGGGGAGGGGACGTCGACCTGTGTGTGTCCGGGGTGGGGAGGGGACGTCGACCTGTGTGTGTCCGGGGTGGGGTGGGGTGGGGGGGGTGACGTTGGCCTGTGTGTGTCCGGGGTGGGGGGAGGGGACGTCGACCTGTGTGTGTCCGGGGTGGGGTGGGGAGGGGACGTCTGACCATAACTCTATCCTCCTGATTCCTGCTTACAAGCAAAAACTCAAACAGGAAGTACCATTTACGCGCTCAATATGGAAGTAGTAAGATGAAGCGGATGCTAAGCTACAGGACGGTTTCACTAGCACAGACTGTAATATGTTCCGGGATTAATCCGATGATATTGAGGAGTTTACCACATCAGTCACCAGCTTCATAAATAAATGCGTCATCGACGTCGTCCCAACAGTGACCGTACGTGCATATCCCAACCAGAAGCCATGGATTACAGGCAACATCCGCATTGAGCTAAAGGCTAGAGCTGCTGCTTTCCAGGAGCAGAACACTAATCCGGACCCTTTAAAGAAATCCCGCTACGCCTTCTGACAAACCATCAAACAGGCAAAGGGTCAATACAGGACTAAGATCGAATCCTACTATACTGGCTCAGACGCTCGTCGGATGTGGCAGGGCTTGCAAACTATCACGGATTACAAAGGGGAAACCCAGACGCGAGCTGCCCAGTGACGCGAGCCTACCAGACTAGCTAAATTCACTCTACGCCCGCTTCAAGGCAAGCAACACTGAACCATGGTAAGAGCATCAGCTGTTCCAGACAACCGTGTGATCACACTCTCCGTAGCCGATGTGAGTAAGACCTTTAAACAAGTTAACATTCACAAGGCCGCAGGGTCAGACAGATTACCAGGATGCTTATTCAGCTGACAAGTGTCTTCACTGACATTATCAACCTCTCCCTGACTATCTGTAATACCTACATGTTTTAAGGAGACCACCATGTTCCTTGTGCCCAGGAATGCCAAGCTAACCTGTCTAAATGACTACTGCCCTGTAGCACTCACATCTGTAGCCATGAAATGCTTTGAAAGGCTGGTTATGGCTCACATCAACACCATCATCCCATCATCCCAGATACCCTTGACCCACTCCAATTTGCATACCGCCCCAACAGATCCACAGATACCGCAATCTCTATTGCCCTCCACACTGCCCTTTCCCACCTGGACAAAAGGAACACCTATGTGAGAATGCTGTTCATTGACTACAGCTCAACATTCAACACCAAAGTGCCCTCAAAGCTCATCACTAAGCTAAGGACCCTGGGACTGAACACCTCCCTCTGCAACTGGATCCTGGACTTCCTGATGGGCCATCCCCAGGTGGTGAGGGTAGGCAACAACACATCCGCCACGCTGACCCTCAACACGGGGTCCCCTCAGGGGTGCATCCTTAGTCCCCTCCTGTACTCCCTGTTCACCCACGACTGTGTGGCTTTGTATGACTCAAACACCATCATTAAGTTTGCCGATGACACAACGGTGGTAGGCCTGATCACCGACTAGGATGAGACAGCCTATAGGGGGGAGGTCAGAGACCTGGCAGTGTGGTGTCAGGACAACAATCTCTCCCTCAACGTGAGCAAGACAAAGGAGCTGATCGTGGACTACAGGAAATGGAGGGCCGCGCAAGCCCCCATCCACATTGACGGGGCTGTAGTGGAGCAGGTCGAGAGCTTAACATTCCTCGGTGTCCACATCACTAAGGACATATTATGGTCTAATCACACCAACATAGTCGTGAAGAGGGCAAGACAACTTCCCCCTCGGGAGGCTGAACAGATTTGGCATGGGTCCTCAGATCCTCAAAAAGTTCTACAGCTGCACCATTGATGTCACGGTTTACTAAGCCAGAACCCAGAAGCAGACCAGGACAAGGTGAGTTGAAACGAAGGTAAGTATTTATTTAACAGATTCAAAAAACGATGTAGAATAATCCAGGGGACAGAGCGGACGGCGGAGATGAGTTGGTGGAGGTGCAGTGGTAGATCCAAGAATGGCTCGGCAGCCGCCGACAACCAGGCAGGGGTTGGGTGAAGGTTCCGGGAGATTGACTGCAGATAGAAACAAAACGGAGGTAAGTACACGGCAAGCCAACAAGGTGCAAAACTAACGCTAGAAACTCCAAGGCTGATACACTGACAAACATACTGTTCATGGCTAACGATCCGGCAGGGAATGGATGTCAGGTCAGGGCTTAAGAAGGGTGATGATCAGGACCAGGTGTGCAGACCGCTGATGAGATGCAGGTGCGGTTAATCGGGAGATCTCCCGCCTAGCAACGTCGCCCGGCAACCAGGCCGGGAGCGTTCACGAACCCTCAGGAAACTGGAGATTCCGAGCAGAAAAATGGCAACACAGGCAGGAACCGACTCAGGATGCAGGGTTCATGACAATTGAGAGCATCTTGACTGGCTGCATCAATGCTTTGTATGACAACTGCTCGGCATCCGACCGCAAGGCACTACAGAGGGTAGTGCGTACGGCCCAGTACATCACTGGGGCCGAGCTCCCTGCCATCCAGGACCTCTATACCAGGCGGTGTCAGAGGAAGGCCTTCAAAATTGTAGACTCCAGTCACCCTAGTCATAGACTGTTCTCTCTGCTACCGGATGGCAAGTGGTATCGGAGCGCCAAGTCTGGGACCAAAAGTCTACTGAACAGCTTCTACACCCAAGCCATAAGACTCAACACCAGGGTCCCTCAGGGGTGTGTGCTCAGCCCCCTCCTGTACTCCCTGTTCACCCATGACTGGGTGGCCACGCACGACTCCAACTCAATCTTCAACTTTGCTGACGGCCCGACGTGGTAGGCCTGATTATTAACAATGGCGAGACCGCTTACATGGAGGAGGTTAGAGCTCTGGCGGAGTGGTGTCAGGAAAATAACCTCTCCCTCAACAAAACGAAGCAGCTTATTGTGAACTACAGGAGACAGAAGAGAGAGCACGCCCCCGATCCTCATTGACGGGTCCGCAGTGGAGAGGGTCAAAAGCTTCACATTCCTTGGCGTGCACATCACTGACAACCTGAAATGGTCCCTTCACACAGACAGCGTGGTGAAGAAGGTGCAACAGTGCCTCTTCAACCTTAGGAGAATGAAGAAATTTGGCTTGGGCCCTAAGACCCTCACGAACTTCTACAGATGCACCATTGAGAGCATTCTGTCGGGCTGCATCACTGCCTGGTATTGCAACTGCTACGCCCTCAACCGCAGGGCTCTCCAAAGGGTGGTGCGGGCAGCCCAATGCATCACCGGGGGTCCCTCCAGGACATCTACAGCACCCGGTGTCAAAGGTAGGCCAAGAAGATCATTAACCTCTTAAATGTAATGGCAAAATGTAGATTTCCGCCTAAATAGAAATACCCAAAAGTAACTGCTATTCATGTGTAATTACATGATTCTGACAAGCAAAAAGAAGACATCTGGGAGATTATGAGGAAATGATCAGAAGATAGATAGGAGTTACATAGTTCAGAATACACAAGATCAAGCACACCGTTTTTTATTTTTTTTATTTTGTAAGTCATTTTCATTGACAAGCTATAAGTGAATTATTGATGACTAGAGCTGGAAACACATCAGATGCCTTCCACAACATGGGATTGATAGACCTAAAAACTAGAAATGGGCAGATGTTTTAGTAAGTGGTGTCAGGTGTGGTCACGGGACGTTTCCAAGTGTCCCTAAACCTCTCCAAAGTGGCATATGTCTGTAAATTCGATAATTCCAGTGCTATTACATATTTGCAATCCCTAAATGTTATTTGTTCAGTATAAAAACACAATTTCTACCATATCAACCTCACTCCAACATTGTGGTGGTGTTATGGGGTATCCGGGGTACATTCAAGTGTCCTTTCAACCTCTCCAAAGTGTCCGAATGTGGTAATTGTACTGTTTTTGCACACTGGATGTGCCTAAAAGTTATTGTTCACTATTTTTTTTTAAAATTCTACAACCCCAACCTCTCTCAAACATTGTGGTGGTGTCAGGGGACATACAGGGGATATGGATGCCTACAGCGCGAATGCAGGCAACATCATATTTTTGATGCGCAAAGATATAGTCACTCGGTGGACATTCGATGTTGCGATTAAGTCATACATCATCGGATAACATTGGCAATAGGCTAGATTTGTTCCTACCAACCTAAGGATTAATTTGATACCCCTCATGTAGCTATAGCTCAAACACATACCAAATCGAAGCTTACCTTGTAAGATGTTTGCTGTTCGGTCAAAACGTAATGTGTAAAATAAACATTTTGACTCTCGGGGCTGGTGATCAATAACGGTTGGTCACAGGCAGACAAATAAGATTTCCTCATGATCTGTGGAGTCCCGGCTTTCGCTGTGTTTCAACGTATTCCGTGTTTATTTCGTTTATGCTTCACAACACTAACCGGAATGTAGGTAGCAGCCATATGGAAATGAGGTCATCGGCCTGCCTTTATAAATTTATATGCCCATATATGGTAGTAAGTCATACCAAAGATTTGAAGGCACCAACCAATAGCCAAGATACTCGAGCCACATATTGTTCACTCGGCTACTGTCCGACAGACGGAGACAGTACAGGTGCATCAGAACTAAGAGAGACTAAAAAACAGCTTCTATTACCAGGCCATCAGACTGTTGAACAGCTTCTATTACCAGGCCATCAGACTGTTGAACAGCTTCAATTACCAGACCATCAGACTGTTAAACAGCTTCTATTACCAGGCCATCAGACTGTTGATCAGTTTCTATTACCAGGCCATCAGACTGTTGATCAGCTTCTATTACCAGGCCATCAGACTGTTGATCAGTTTCTATTACCAGGCCATCAGACTGTTGATCAGCTTCTATTACCAGGCCATCAGACTGTTGATCAGCTTCTATTACCAGGCCATCAGACTGTTGATCAGCTTCTATTACCAGGCCATCAGACTGTTGATCAGCTTCTATTACCAGGCCATCAGACTGTTGATCAGTTTCTATTACCATCAGACTGTTGAACAGCTTCTATTACCAGGCCATCAGACTGTTGATCAGCTTCTATTACCAGGCCATCAGACTGTTGAACAGCTTCTATTACCAGGCCATCAGACTGTTGAACAGCTTCAATTACCAGACCATCAGACTATTAAACAGCTTCTATTACCAGGCCATCAGACTGTTGATCAGTTTCTATTACCAGGCCATCAGACTGTTGATCAGCTTCTATTACCAGGCCATCAGACTGTTGATCAGTTTCTATTACCAGGCCATCAGACTGTTGATCAGCTTCTATTACCAGGCCATCAGACTGTTGATCAGCTTCTATTACCAGGCCATCAGACTGTTGAACAGCTTCTATTACCAGGCCATCAGACTGTTGATCAGCTTCTATTACCAGGCCATCAGACTGTTGAACAGCTTCTATTACCAGGCCATCAGACTGTTGATCAGCTTCTATTACCAGGCCATCAGACTGTTGATCAGCTTCTATTACCATCAGACTGTTGATCAGCTTCTATTACCAGGCCATCAGACTGTTGAACAGCTTATATTACCAGGCCACCAGACTGTTGATCAGCTTCTATTACCATCAGACTGTTGATCAGCTTCTATTACCAGACCATCAGACTGTTGAACAGCTTCTATTACCAGGCCATCAGACTGTTGATCAGCTTCTATTACCAGGCCATCAGACTGTTGATCAGCTTCTATTACCAGACCATCAGACTGTTGAACAGCTTCTATTACCATCAGACTGTTGATCAGCTTCTATTACCAGGCCATCAGACTGTTGATCAGCTTCTATTACCAGGCCATCAGACTGTTGATCAGCTTCTATTACCAGGCCATCAGACTGTTGATCAGTTTCTATTACCAGGCCATCAGACTGTTGATCAGCTTATATTACCAGGCCATCAGACTGTTGAACAGCTTCTATTACCATCAGACTGTTGATCAGCTTCTATCACCAGACCATCAGACTGTTGAACAGCTTCTATTACCATCAGACTGTTGAACAGCTTCTATTACCATCAGACTGTTGAACAGCTTCTATTACCAGACCATCAGACTGTTGAACAGCTTCTATTACCATCAGACTGTTGAACAGCTTCTATTACCAGACCATCAGACTGTTGAACAGCTTCTATTACCATCAGACTGTTGAACAGCTTCTATTACCAGACCATCAGACTGTTAAACAGCTTCTATTACCAGACCATCAGACTGTTGAACAGCCATCACTAGCCATCTACCAGGTGATGCACACTCACACAAAACATACACATCCTACTCACAAACACACACTGTGGCAGCCCAGGGGAGTCAGAGGTGAAACTCACAATAAAATAAGACCGCTGGAGACCGTTTTGCAGTGCTCAAACCAAAGTTGTTCATTAATAAAGGTTGGGGGGAACGGGGAGGGGAGGAATACAACTGAAAGGCGTCTCAGGTAACGAGTGGGTCACTCTGTGTCCGACGTGGAGGCTCCTCAGACCGCCTGTGGTAATGAACAAAACAGAGAGAGAGAGCAATGAGTCCGGGGTTTCAATCCTTGCTCTCAACTTGCGCCGGGTGGCGTGCTGCCCGGGAATGGATCCTCTTCTCCGGTTCTTCTGAGGTCTAGGCGTACCCTCTGCCTGTCTGCCCTTGCGCCCGAGTGACTGCACCTCTACTTATACCCATTTGGGGTAACCAGGGACATGTGGGACCAATTCCAGGTGCCAATTGATTGCAGCACCTGGACTGGGTAGTATTGTTGTTGAATCACCAGCCCCAGTTAGTGCCTGTAGAGCTGTCCATGGCACTGACTCACCTCTGGACCAAGGTCCTGCTCCTTCCTTTGTAGCTCGCTGCTGGCCCTCGGGTTGCCACAATAAACACACTCACATACACATTCACACACACACACAGACATTGAACCAGTGGTCACTTCCCTGATGTAGCTCATCATAATATTTATTCCACTGTACATTGTATTGTAGTTACACTGTTTATACACACCGCATATTGATTTATACACTGGATTCTTGACATTGCTTACTCTAAGATGTCTACTGCTGTACATATCATTCTTAGCTTATCTTGTGTAAATTCTCCTGGTGTACATAAGTATAGATTGCATTTGATTACTGCTACAGTGCTACACTACATGACCAAAAGTATGTGGACACCTGCTCGTCGAACATCTCATTCTAAAATCATGGGCATTAATATGGAGTTGGTCCCCCTTTGCTGTTATAACAGCCTCCACTCTTCTGGGAAGGCTTTCCACTAGATGTTGGAACATTGCTGCGGGGACTTGCTTCCATTCAGCCACAAGAACATTAGTGAGTTTGGGCACTGATATTGGGCAATTAGGCCTGGCTCGCACTCGGTCTTCCAATTCATCCCAAAGGTGTTTGATGGGGTTGAGGTCAGGGCTTTGTGCAGGCCAGTCAATTTCTTCCACACCGATCTCGACAAACCATTTCTGTATGGACCTCACTTTGTGCACGGGGGCATTGTCATGCTGAAACAGGAAAGGGCCTTCCACAAACTGTTGCCACAAAGTTGGAAGCACAGAATCGTCTAGAATGTCATTGTATGGTGTAGCGTTAAGATGTCCCTTTACTGGAACTAAGGGGTCTAGCCCGAACCATGAAAAACAGCCCCAGACCATTATTCCTCCTCTACCAAACTTTACAGTTGGCACTATGAAATTGGGGCAGGTAGCGTTCTCCTGGCATCCGCCAAACCCAGATTAGTCCGTCGGACTGCCAGATGGTGAAGCGTGATTCATCATTCCAGAGAACGCGTTTCCACTGCTCCATAGTCTAATGGCGGTGAGCTTTACACCACTCCAGCCGACCCTTGGCATTGCGCATGGTGATCTTAGACTTCTGTGTGGCTGCTCGGCCATGGAAACCCATTTCCTGAAGTTCCCGACAAATAGTTATTGTGCTGACGTTGCTTCCTGAGGCGGTTTGGAACTCGGTAGTGAGCGTTGCAACCGAGGACAGACGATTTTTACGCACTACACACCTCAGCACTCGGCGGTCCCGTTCCATGAGCTTGCGTGGCCAACCACTTCGCGGCTGAGCCATTGTTGCACCTAGACGTTTCCACTTTACATTAACAGCACTTACAGTTGACCGGGGCAGCTCCATCAGAGCAGAAATTTTACAAACTGACTTGTTGGAAAAGTGGCATCGTATGACGGTGCCAGGTTGAAAGTCACTGAGCTCTTCAGTAAGGCCATTCTACTGCCAATGTTTGTCCATGGAGATTGCATGGCTGTGTGTTCGAATTCATACACCTGTCAGCAACGGGAATGGCTGAAATAGCCGAATCCACTATTTTGAAGGGGTGTCCACATACTTTTGCATATATAGTGTATTTGGGTTGTTAATTCAATTCGTCCCGCCGTTCTTGATTTCTTGTTTTTTCTGTAATCCCCCCCACCCCCCACCCCCCACCCCCCAACATTTAAATTGTTTGATGTTTTATTGCATTGTTTGGAGCTAGTAACATAAGCATTTCGCTGCACCCGCTATAACAAGTGCTAAACTATGGATGTGACCAAACTTTGATTTGATTTGAAAGATCTAAAGGTAGGCTCACAGCAGGAAAGAACCCCTCAGACTATAGCAGTGATCCATATGGAAGAATTAAGGATATAAATCATGAAGGATGAAGGATCTTTGATTTGTAGGATTCAACTCTTATACTGACTAGAGGAACTGGAGTAACATGCACTACATAGAGTAACTGTACTGTAAATTGTGTGATATATAGTAGATAGATGCACCCCTTATCCTCATAAGACCTTCAGTGTAGTTTAGTTCAGATTTAGTATGTATGGCTACACAGTGGAAATGTGATAATATATTGTGTGGACTCGCAGCGGCTTGCAGCAGAAATGAGAAACATGTGCTTTTGCTGAGTGGAATAGCCTTGGAACACAGAGCCGAATCCATGATATTGATCAGTGTGTTTCATATCGTTCTCTGCCATCCATCAACCCTATATGCAGTGGATAGGGCTACTTTATATCATCTGAAAAGTGTCATTAAAGATGAATGAACCACAGCGTGACAGAAAGTAAATGTGCACAGGGCCATAATTTAATTTTTTTACATTGTGAGTAATGGTCTTGGAGGATACATTCAGCTAAGACTGAGACTAGTTGAACTGCCTGTACTGGACTGTATGAGAGACTCTCATTTTGGCAAAAGTCTGTCCTCTCCTCGTCTCCTCCGTCCTCTCTCTCCTCCGTGACCCGGAAACCGATAAGTGGTAGAGTGGTTGAGGAGTGCCTCTCCTCGATTACCTTTGACCTTTTTCAAAAGAAGCAAGATAGGACGGCGGAGAGAGGACGCAGGAGTTGAACAAAACCACATTAGATTGTCCCAACGATTCTCCCTATGTTGAGGCTTGTCCTGGTTGCCATGCTACCATTGCGCTCTGCCCCAAGATCATCTGATAGTAATTTCATTGGTCCAGACTTGTCAGCTGATTCACCTTTTTGATGACGCCCCTCCGTGTCACTTCCTGGTTACATCCTTACCTAAAAAAGAACACTAAATTAACTAATATGTCAGCTTATTTGACATATATCATAACTACAATGGTTAAATGTCACTATTTTGACATTCTTCTAATGAGACCCTGTTGAAATTAAGTGATATTTCCTGTTTGGCATGAACTTTAACTCAATTTGATGTCTCATTTAGGAGCACTGCTACAAAATATAACTATATTTCTATAACACGGTACAATAAATGCTCATGTAACACACTCACTGTGCCCAAGGGGTAAAATATGACAGTTAAGGGCTGCTAGAAGTGGCTGGAGTCATAATCAAGAGAGGGAGAGTAATCATAGCTGTAAATATACGGTATAAATATATTTAAATGTTTCCTTTTGAAAAGCCACTTAAGCGCTGCAGCCCTTTTAAATAAGGCCAGGGAATAATCTGGTTCCTCCGTCGCGGTAGATCCAGCGGGGATTTGCAGAAACATTCGGCAGTGACACAGATCTACATAATCATTTTAAGTTTCTACCCGCTCCTTCCAATGATTCTCCTGCTGTCACTTTAGATACCGCTAAAACTGATTTGGGCTCCCTAATCTCCCGGTATTTCATAGACTGTTCAAAATCTCTAATATCGTAAGGAGATTATTTCATTTATAATTGATTGAGTGCATTTGCTGGAGTGTCTCTTCAAAGTGGTGTGAATTAAAGAGGTGTTTAAGAAGGAGGAGAAGGAGCTGTGCGCCCGGCACTGTGAGTCGGGGGTGGGGTGGCGAGGTTGTGGGGGAGAGAGAGAAATAAAGTAGGAGGCTTGTGTCTTCTTGGTTCTTGATGGAGCGAGCTAGGAGTGAGAGGGAGCTGATCCAAGCAGTTTAAGGAAAATGGGCTCTCGCATACAAGTGGCTCGCCAAGAGAAGGAAGGCATCGGAGGACGGCAAGCAATGGCAAGCGACCAGCCATGGTGACTGAGAATCTGTTTCTCTCATCTTAAGACTCTTCAGGGAGAAGTTTGCTTTAACTCAACCCTTTTCCTCTTCATTAGCCACATACTAGGTGACATTCTGAAACCTCAGAGAGACTCTGGATGGTGACAGGTCTTCTCTGGTGAAACATACAGTACCAGTCAAAAGTTTGGACACACCTACTCATTCAAGGGTTTTTCTTTATTTTTAATAATTTCTACATTGTAGAATAATAGTGAAGACATCAAAACTATTAAATAACACATATGGAATCATGTAGTAACCAAAAATCTATCTACACACAATACCCTTAACGCTTAATAAAAAATAAAAATGAAATATCACATTTACATAAGTATTTAGACCCTTTACTCAGTACTTTGTTGAAGCACCTTTGGCAGCGATTACAGCCTCAAGTCTTCTTGGGTATGACACTACAAGCTTGGCACACCTGTATTTGGGGAGTTTCTCCCATTCTTCTCTGCAGATCCACTCAATCTCTGTCAGGTTGGATGGGGAGTGTCACTGCACAGCTATTTTCAGGTCTCTCCAGAGATGTTAGATCAGGTTCAAGTCAGAGATCTGGCTGGGCCACTCAAGGACATTCAGAGACTTGTCCCCAAGCCACTCCTGCATTGTCTTGGCTGTGTGCTTAGGGTCGTTGTCCTGTTGGAAGGTGAACCTTCGCCTCAGTTTGAGGTCCTAAGCACTCTGGGGCAGGTTTTCATCAAGGATCTTTCTGTACTTTGCGCCGTTCATCTTTCCCTCGATCCTGACTAGTCTCCCAGTCCCTTCTGCTGAAAAACATCCCCACATCATGATGCTGCCACCACCATGCTTCACCGTAGGGATGGTGCCAGGTTTCCTCCAGATGTGATGCTTGGCATTCAAGGCAAAGAGTTCAATCTTGGTTTCATCAGACCAGAGAATCTTGTTTCTCAAAGTCTGAGAGTCTTTAGGTGCCTTTTGGCAAACTCCAAGTGGTCTGTCATGTGCCTTTTACTGAGGAGTGGCTTCCGTCTGGACACTCTACCATAAAGGCCTGATTGGTGGAATGCTGCAGATGGTTGTCCTTCTGGAAGGTTCTCTCATCTTTGGGCCTCCCTGACCAAGGCCCTTCTCCCCCGATTGCTCAGTTCGACCGGACCAGTCTTGGTGGTTCTAAACTTCTTCCATTTAAGAATGATGGAGGCCTCTGTGATCTTGGGGACCTTCAATGCTGCAGACATTTTTTGGTACCCTTCCCCAGATCTGTGCCTCGACATAATCCTGTTCCTGATCTCTATGGACAATTCCTTCGACCTCATGGCTCGGTTTTTGCTCTGACATGCACTGTCAACTGTGGGACCTTATATAGACAGGTGTGTGCCTTTCTAAATCATGTCCAATCAATTGAATTTACCACAGGTAGACTCCAATCAAGTTGTAGAAACATGTCAAGGATGATCAATGGAAACAGGATGCACCTGAGCTCAATTTCAAGTCTCATAGCAAAGGGTCTGAATACTTATGTAAATAAGGTATTTCTGTTTTTTATTTGGAATACATTTGCTATAATGTCTTAAAACCTGTTTTTGCTTTGTCATTGTGGGGTATTGTGTGTAGATTGATGAGGAAAGCGTTTAATTTAATCAATTTTAGAATAAGGCTGTAACGTAACAGTATGTGGAAAAAGTCAAGGGGTCTGAATACTTTCCAATGCACTGTATATGAAAAAATAATAATGTATGCACTAACTGTAAGTCGCTCTGGATAAGAGCGTCTGCTAAATGACGTAAATGTAAAATGTAATACACCCCGGCCCACCAGCCTAGTGTTATACACCCCACCAGCTTAGGGTTATACACCCCACCCCACCAGCCTAGTGTTATGCACCCCACCCCACCAGCCTAGTGTTATACACCCCACCAGCCTAGGGTTATACACCCCACCCCACCAGCCTAGTGTTATGCACCCCACCCCACCAGCCTAGTGTTATACACCCCACCAGCCTAGGGTTACACACCCCACCCCACCAGCCTAGTGTTATGCACCCCACCCCACCAGCCTAGTGTTATACACCCCACCAGCCTAGGGTTATACACCCCACCCCACCAGCCTAGTGTTATACACCCCACCAGCCTAGGGTTATACACCCCACCCCACCAGCCTAGTGTTAAACACCCCACCAGCCTAGTGTTATACACCCAACCCCACCAGCCTAGTGTTATACACCCCACCCCACCAGCCTAGTGTTATACACCCCACCAGTCTAGTGTTATACACCCCACCCCACCAGCCTAGTGTTATACACCCCACCCCACCAGCCTAGTGTTATACACCCCACCCCACCAGCCTAGTGTTATACACACCACCCCACCAGCCTAGTGTTATACACCCCACCAGCCCAGTGTTATACACCCCACCCCACCAGCCTAGTGTTATACACCCCACCCCACCAGCCTAGTGTTATACACCCCACCCCACCAGCCTAGTGTTATACACCCCACCCCACCAGCCTAGTGTTATACACCCCACCCCACCAGCCTAGTGTTATACACCCCACCAGCCTAGTGTTATACACCGCACCTCACCAGTCTAGTGTTATACACCCCACCCTACCAGCCTAGTGTTATACACCCCACCCCACCAGCCTAGTGTTATACACCCCACCAGCCTAGTGTTATACACCCCACCAGCCTAGTGTTATACACCCCACCAGCCTAGTGTTATACACCCCACCAGCCTAGTGTTATACACCCCACCAGCCTAGTGTTATACACCCCACCCCACCAGCCTAGTGTTATACACCCCACCAGCCTAGTGTTATACACCCCACCAGTCTAGTGTTATACACCCCACTCCACCAGCCTAGTGTTATACACCCCACCCTACAAGCCTAGTGTTATACACCCCACTCAACCAACCTAGTGTTTTACACCCCACTCCACCAGCCTAGTGTTATACACCCCACCAGCCTAGTGTTATACACCCCACCAGCCTAGTGTTATACACCCCACCAGCCTAGTGTTATACACCCCATCAGCCTAGTGTTATACACCCCACACCACCAGCCTAGTGTTATACACCCCACCCCACCAGCCTAGTGTTATACACACCACCCCACCAGCCTAGTGTTATACACCCCAACAGCCTAGTGTTATACACCCCAACCCACCAGCCTAGTGTTATACACCCCACCCCACCAGCCTAGTGTTAAACACCCCACCAGCGTAGTGTTATACACCCCACCCCACCAGTCTAGTGTTATACACCCCACCCCACCAGCCTAGTGTTATACACCCCACCAGCCCAGTGTTATACACCCCACTCCACCAGCCTAGTGTTATACACCCCACCCCACCAGCCTAGTGTTATACACCCCACCAGCCTAGTGTTATACACCCCACCAGCCTAGTGTTATACACCCCACCAGCCTAGTGTTATACACCCCACCAGTCTAGTGTTATACACCCCACCAGCCTAGTGTTATACACCCCACCCCACCAGCCTAGTGTTATACACCCCACCAGCCTAGTGTTATACACCCCACCAGCCTAGTGTTATACACCCCACCCCACCAGCCTAGTGTTATACACCCCACCAGTCTAGTGTTATACACCCCACCCCACCAGCCTAGTGTTATACACCCCACCAGCCTAGTGTTATACACCCCACCAGCCTAGTGTTATACACCCCACCAGCCTAGTGTTATACACCCCACCAGCCTAGTGTTATACACCCCACCGGCCTAGTGTTATACACCCCACCAGCCTAGTGTTATACACCCCACCAGCCTAGTGTTATACACCCCACCAGCCTAGTGTTATACACCCCACCAGCCTAGTGTTATACACCCCACCAGCCTAGTGTTATACACCCCACCCCACCAGTCTAGTGTTATACACCCCACCCCACCAGCCTAGTGTTATACACCCCACCAGCCTAGTGTTATACACCCCACCGGCCTAGTGTTATACACCCCACCAGTCTAGTGTTATACACCCCACCAGCCTAGTGTTATACACCCCACCCCACCAGTCTAGTGTTATACACCCCACCCCACCAGCCTAGTGTTATACACCCCACCAGCCTAGTGTTATACACCCCACCAGCCTAGTGTTATACACCCCACCAGTCTAGTGTTATACACCCCACCAGTCTAGTGTTATACATCCCACTCCACCAGCCTAGTGTTATACACCCCACCAGCCTAGTGTTATACACCCCACCAGTCTAGTGTTATACACCCCATCAGCCTAGTGTTATACACCCCACCCCACCAGCCTAGTGTTATACACCCCACCAGCCTAGTGTTATACACCCCACCCCACCAGCCTAGTGTTATACACCCCACCAGCCTAGTGTTATACACCCCACCCCACCAGCCTAGTGTTATACACCCCACCAGCCTACTGTTATACACCCCACCAGCCTAGTGTTATACACCCCACCGGCCTAGTGTTATACACCCCACCAGTCTAGTGTTATACACCCCACCCCACCAGTCTAGTGTTATACACCCCACCAGCCTAGGGTTATACACCCCACCCCACCAGCCTAGTGTTATACACCCCACCAGCCCAGTGTTATACACCCCACCGGCCTAGTGTTATACACCCCACCGGCCTAGTGTTATACACCCCACCAGTCTAGTGTTATACACCCCATCAGCCTAGTGTTATACACCCCACCCCACCAGCCTAGTGTTATACACCCCACCCCACCAGTCTAGTGTTATACACCCCACCCCACCAGTCTAGTGTTATACACCCCACCCCACCAGCCTAGTGTTATACACCCCACCAGCCTAGTGTTATACACCCCACCCCACCAGCCTAGTGTTATACACCCCACCAGCCTAGTGTTATACACCCCACCAGCCTAGTGTTATACACCCCACCCCACCAGTCTAGTGTTATACACCCCACCCCACCAGTCTAGTGTTATACACCCCACCCCACCAGCCTAGTGTTATACACCCCACCAGCCTAGTGTTATACACCCCACCAGCCTAGTGTTATACACCCCACCCCACCAGTCTAGTGTTATACACCCCACCCCACCAGCCTAGTGTTATACACCCCACCAGCCTAGTGTTATACACCCCACCGGCCTAGTGTTATACACCCCACCAGTCTAGTGTTATACACCCCACCAGCCTAGTGTTATACACCCCACCCCACCAGTCTAGTGTTATACACCCCACCCCACCAGCCTAGTGTTATACACCCCACCAGCCTAGTGTTATACACCCCACCAGCCTAGTGTTATACACCCCACCAGTCTAGTGTTATACACCCCACCAGTCTAGTGTTATACACCCCATCAGCCTAGTGTTATACACCCCACCCCACCAGCCTAGTGTTATACACCCCACCAGCCTAGTGTTATACACCCCACCCCACCAGCCTAGTGTTATACACCCCACCAGCCTAGTGTTATACACCCCACCCCACCAGCCTAGTGTTATACACCCCACCAGCCTACTGTTATACACCCCACCAGCCTAGTGTTATACACCCCACCGGCCTAGTGTTATACACCCTACCAGCCTAGTGTTATACACCCCACCCCACCAGCCTAGTGTTATACACCCCACCAGCCCAGTGTTATACACCCCACCGGCCTAGTGTTATACACCCCACCGGCCTAGTGTTATACACCCCACCAGCCTAGTGTTATACACCCCACCCCACCAGCCTAGTGTTATACACCCCACCTACCTAGTGTTATACACCCCACCCCACCAGCCTAGTGTTATACACCCCACCCCACCAGCCTAGTGTTATACACCCCACTCCACCAGCCTAGTGTTATACACCCCACTCCACCAGCCTAGTGTTATACACCCCACCAGCCTAGTGTTATACACCCCACCAGTCTAGTGTTATACACCCCACTCCACCAGCCTAGTGTTATACACCCCACTCCACCAGCCTAGTGTTATACACCCCACCCCACCAGCCTAGTGTTATACACCCCACCAGTCTAGTGTTATACACCCCACTCCACCAGCCTAGTGTTATACACCCCACCCCACCAGCCTAGTGTTATACACCCCACCAGCCTAGTGTTATACACCCCACCAGCCTAGTGTTATACACCCCACTCCACCAGCCTAGTGTTATACACCCCACCCAACCAGCCTAGTGTTATACACCCCACCAGCCTAGTGTTATACACCCCACCAGCCTAGTGTTTTACACCCCACCCCACCAGCCTAGTGTTATACACCCCACCAGCCTAGTGTTATACACCCCACCGGCCTAGTGTTATACACCCCACCGGCCTAGTGTTATACACCCCACCCCACCAGCCTAGTGTTATACACCCCACCCCACCAGCCTAGTGTTATACACCCCACCAGCCTAGTGTTATACACCCCACCCCACCAGCCTAGTGTTATACACCCCACCCCACCAGCCTAGTGTTATACACCCCACCAGCCTAGTGTTATACACCCCACTCCACCAGCCTAGTGTTATACACCCCACCCTACAAGCCTAGTGTTATACACCCCACTCCACCAGCCTAGTGTTATACACCTCACCCTACCAGCCTAGTGTTATACACCCCACCAGCCTAGTGTTATACACCCCACCAGCCTAGTGTTATACACCCCACCAGCCTAGTGTTATACACCCCACCAGCCTAGTGTTATACACTCCACCCCACCAGCCTAGTGTTATACACCCCACCCCATCAGCCTAGTGTTATACACCCCACCCCACCAGTCTAGTGTTATGCACCACACCCCACCAGCCTAGTGTTATACACCCCACCCCACCAGCCTAGTGTTATACACCCCACCCCACCAGCCTAGTGTTATACACACCACCCCACCAGCCTAGTGTTATACACCCCAACAGCCTAGTGTTATACACCCCAACCCACCAGCCTAGTGTTATACACCCCACCCCACCAGCCTAGTGTTAAACACCCCACCAGCCTAGTGTTATACACCCCACCCCACCAGTCTAGTGTTATACACCCCACCCCACCAGCCTAGTGTTATACACCCCACCCCACCAGCCTAGTGTTATACACCCCACCAGTCTAGTGTTTTACACCCCACTCCACCAGCCTAGTGTTATACACCCTACCCTACAAGCCTAGTGTTATACACCCAACTCCACCAGCCTAGTGTTATACACCCCACTCCACCAGCCTAGTGTTATACACCCCACCAGCCTAGTGTTATACACCCCACCAGCCTAGTGTTATACACCCCACCAGCCTAGTGTTATACACCCCACTCCACCAGGCTAGTGTTATACACCCCACCCCACCAGCCTAGTGTTATACACCCCACCCCACCAGCCTAGTGTTATACACCCCACCCCACCAGCCTAGTGTTATACACCCCACCCCACCAGCCTAGTGTTATACACCCCACCCAACCAGACTAGTGTTATACACCCCAACAGCCTAGTGTTATACACCCCAACCCACCAGCCTAGTGTTATACACCCCACCCCACCAGCGTAGTGTTATACACCCCACCAGCCTAGTGTTATACACCCCACCCCACCAGTCTAGTTTTATACACCCCACCCCACCAGCCTAGTGTTATACACCCCACCAGCCTAGTGTTATACACCCCACCAGTCTAGTGTTATACACCCCACTCCACCAGCCTAGTGTTATACACCCCACCCTACAAGCCTAGTGTTATACACCCCACTCCACCAGCCTAGTGTTATACACCCCACTCCACCAGCCTAGTGTTATACACCCCACCAGCCTAGTGGTATACACCCCACCAGCCTAGTGTTATACACCCCACCAGCCTAGTGTTATACACCCCACTCCACCAGCCTAGTGTTATACACCCCACCCCACCAGCCTAGTGTTATACACCTCACCCTACCAGCCTAGTGTTATACACCCCACCAGCCTAGTGTTATACACCCCACCAGCCTAGTGTTATACACCCCACCCCACCAGCCTAGTGTTATACACCCCACCAGCCTAGTGTTATACACCCCACCGGCCTAGTGTTATACACCCCACCCCACCAGCCTAGTGTTATACACCCCACCCCACCAGCCTAGTGTTATACACCCCACCAGCCTAGTGTTATACACCCCACCCCACCAGCCTAGTGTTATACACCCCACCCCACTAGCCTAGTGTTATACACCCCACTCCACCAGCCTAGTGTTATACACCCCACCTTACAAGCCTAGTGTTATACACCCCACTCCACCAGCCTAGTGTTATACACCCCACTCCACCAGCCTAGTGTTATACACCCCACCTTACAAGCCTAGTGTTATACACCCCACTCCACCAGCCTAGTGTTATACACCTCACCCTACCAGCCTAGTGTTATACACCCCACCAGCCTACTGTTATACACCCCACCAGCCTAGTGTTATACACCCCACCAGCCTAGTGTTATACACCCCACTCCACCAGCCTAGTGTTATACACCCCACCCCACCAGCCTAGTGTTATACACCTCACCCTACCAGCCTAGTGTTATACACCCCACCAGCCTAGTGTTATACACCCCACCAGCCTAGTGTTATACACCCCACCCCACCAGCCTAGTGTTATACACCCCACCAGCCTAGTGTTATACACCCCACCGGCCTAGTGTTATACACCCCACCCCACCAGCCTAGTGTTATACACCCCACCCCACCAGCCTAGTGTTATACACCCCACCAGCCTAGTGTTATACACCCCACCCCACCAGCCTAGTGTTATACACCCCACCCCACTAGCCTAGTGTTATACACCCCACTCCACCAGCCTAGTGTTATACACCTCACCCTACCAGCCTAGTGTTATACACCCCACTCCACCAGCCTAGTGTTATACACCCCACCTTACAAGCCTAGTGTTATACACCCCACTCCACCAGCCTAGTGTTATACACCCCACTCCACCAGCCTAGTGTTATACACCCCACCTTACAAGCCTAGTGTTATACACCCCACTCCACCAATCTAGTGTTATACACCTCACCCTACCAGCCTAGTGTTATACACCCCACCAGCCTACTGTTATACACCCCACCAGCCTAGTGTTATACACCCCACCAGCCTAGTGTTATACACCCCACCAGCCTAGTGTTATACACCCCACCCCACCAGCCTAGTGTTATACACCCCACCAGCCTAGTGTTATACACCCCACCCCACCAGCCTAGTGTTATACACCCCACCAGTCTAGTGTTATACACCCCACCCCACCAGCCTAGTGTTATACACTCCACCCCACCAGCCTAGTGTTATACACCCCACCCCACCAGCCTAGTGTTATACACCCCAACAGCCTAGTGTTATACACCCCAACCCACCAGCCTAGTGTTATACACCCCACCCCACCAGCCTAGTGTTAAACACCCCACCAGCCTAGTGTTATACACCCCACCCCACCAGTCTAGTGTTATACACCCCACCCCACCAGCCTAGTGTTATACACCCCACCAGCCTAGTGTTATACACCCCACCAGTCTAGTGTTATACATCCCACTCCACCAGCCTAGTGTTATACACCCCACCCTACAAGCCTAGTGTTATACACCCCAGTCCACCAGCCTAGTGTTATACACCCCACTCCACCATCCTAGTGTTATACACCCCACCAGCCTAGTGTTATACACCCCACCAGCCTAGTGTTATACACCCCACTCCACCAGCCTAGTGTTATACACCCCACCCCACCAGCCTAGTTTTATATACCCCACAAGCCTAGTGTTATACACCCCACCCCACCAGCCTAGTGTTATACACCCCACCAGCCTAGTGTTATACACCCCATCAGCCTATTGTTATACACCCCACCCCACCAGCCTAGTGTTATACACCCCACCAGCCTAGTGTTATACACCCCACTCCACCAGCCTAGTGTTATACACCCCACCCTACAAGCCTAGTGTTATACACCCCACTCCACCAGCCTAGTGTTATACACCTCACCCTACCAGCCTAGTGTTATACACCCCACCAGCCTAGTGTTATACACCCCACCCCACCAGCCTAGTGTTATACACCCCACCCCACCAGCCTAGTGTTATACACCCCACCAGCCTATTGTTATACACCCCACCAGCCTAGTGTTATACACCCCACCAGCCTAGTGTTATACACCCCACCCCACCAGCCTAGTGTTATACACCCCACCAGCCTAGTGTTATATACCCCACCAGCCTAGTGTTATACACCCCACCCCACCAGCCTAGTGTTATACACCCCACAAGCCTAGTGTTATACACCCCACCCCACCAGCCTAGTGTTATACACCCCACCAGCCTAGTGTTATACACCCCACCATTCTAGTGTTATACATCCCACTCCACCAGCCTAGTGTTATACACCCCACCCTACAAGCCTAGTGTTATACACCCCACTCCACCAGCCTAGTGTTATACACCCCACTCCACCAGCCTAGTGTTAAACACCCCACCAGCCTAGTGTTATACACCCCACCAGCCTAGTGTTATACACCCCATCAGCCTAGTGTTATACACCCCACTCCACCAGCCTAGTGTTATACACCCTACCCCACCAGCCTAGTTTTATACACCCCACAAGCCTAGTGTTATACACCCCACCCCACCAGCCTAGTGTTATACACCCGACCAGCCTAGTGTTATACACCCCATCAGCCTAGTGTTATACACCCCACCCTACCAGCCTAGTGTTATACACCCCACCAGCGTAGTGTTATACACCCCACTCCACCAGCCTAGTGTTATACACCCCACCCTACAAGCCTAGTGTTATACACCCCACTCCACCAGCCTAGTGTTATACACCTCACCCTACCAGCCTAGTGTTATACACCACACCAGCCTAGTGTTATACACCCCACCCCACCAGCCTAGTGTTATACACCCCACCCCACCAGCCTAGTGTTATACACCCCACCAGCCTAGTGTTATATACCCCACCAGCCTAGTGTTATACACTCCACCCCACCAGCCTAGTGTTATACACCCCACCAGCCTAGTGTTATACACCCCACCCCACCAGCCTAGTGTTATACACCCCACCCCACCAGACTAGTGTTATACACCCCACCCCACCAGCCTAGTGTTATACACCCCACCCCACCAGCCTAGTGTTATACACCCCACCCCACCAGCCTAGTGTTATACACCCCACCAGCCTAGTCTTATACACCCCACCCCACCAGCCTAGTGTTATACACCCCACCCCACCAGCCTAGTGTTATACACCCCACCAGCCCAGTGTTATACACCCCACCATCCTAGTGTTATACACCCCACTCCACCAGCCTAGTGTTATACACCCCACCCTACAAGCCTAGTGTTATACACCCCACTCCACCAGCCTAGTGTTATACACCTCACCCTACCAGCCTAGTGTTATACACCCCACCAGCCTAGTGTTATACACCCCACCCCACCAGCCTAGTGTTATACACCCCACCAGCCTAGTGTTATACACCCCACCAGCCTAGTGTTATACACCCCACCCCACCAGCCTAGTGTTATACACCCCACCAGCCTAGTGTTATACACCCCACCAGCCTAGTGTTATACACCCCACCCCACCAGCCTAGTGTTATACACCCCACCAGCCTAGTGTTATACACCCCACCCCACCAGCCTAGTGTTATACACCCCACCCCACCAGCCTAGTGTCATACACCCCACTCCACCAGCCTAGTGTTATACACCCCACCCCACCAGCCTAGTGTTATACACCCCACCCCACCAGCCTAGTGTTATACACCCCAACCCACCAGCCTAGTGTTATACACCCCACCCCACCAGCCTAGTGTTATACACCCCACCTACCTAGTGTTATACACCCCACCCCATCAGCCTAGTGTTATACACCCCACCCCACCAGCCTAGTGTTATACACCCCACCAGCCTAGTGTTATACACCCCACCAGTCTAGTGTTATACACCCCACTCCACCAGCCTAGTGTTATACACCCCACCCTACAAGCCTAGTGTTATACACCCCACTCCACCAGCCTAGTGTTATACACCCCACTCCACCAGCCTAGTGTTATACACCCCACCAGCCTAGTGTTATACACCCCACCAGCCTAGTGTTATACACCCCACTCCACCAGCCTAGTGTTATACACCCCACCCCACCAGCCTAGTGTTATACACCCCACCAGCCTAGTGTTATACACCCCACCCCACCAGCCTAGTGTTATACACCCCATCAGCCTAGTGTTATACACCCCACCCCACCAGCCTAGTGTTATACACCCCACCAGCCTGGTGTTATACACCCCACCCCACCAGCCTAGTGTTATACACCCCACTCCACCAGCCTAGTATTATACACCCCACCAGCCTAGTGTTATACACCTCACCAGCCTAGTGTTATACACCCCACCCCACCAGCCTAGTGTTATACACCCCACCCCACCAGCCTAGTGTTATACACCCCATCCCACTAGCCTATTGTTATACACCCCACCCCACCAGCCTAGTGTTATACACCCCACCCCACCAGCCTATATTCCACCCCTTGACCCTTTTCGCAGAAGCATTAAAACCCACCCCTCTCCCCCCTCCCGGCGTGGCCCAACCAGATCATAATCCCTTTAACGGTCTGCCTTAGTAACCACTCATCTAAATGACATCAAATCATAAAGAGGCTGGCTAGAGCTGCTGGAGGAGAGAGAAAAAAGTGAATTATTTCCCCCCTTCCCTTTCGAATAAAGTTCCTGGCCCCTTTCACCGTAAAGTACTTTGTATTTCACAGTGTATCTAAGTCTGCTCCGGGCTCAAGAGGAATGTATTTGAGAGCCCATCAGCTAGGCTAGAGAGGCGAGGGAATTTTAAAAAAGGAGGTCCAATGTCCCCCCTCTCACCGTCCTCACACACACATACTCACAACTCAATTGAATTCCAATTAAGGCAATTCCACAGAGGGATGAATGGCTGGATGAATTTCTGAATTACTGACTTCTCCCTCTCTCCTCCTTTCCCCTTTGAAATGTAGTCATTAAGTCCCATTCTAAAATAATAATATCAGAGGGGTGACAGATGTTTCCTCCCTGAGCTCATTCTCTGTGGAGAATAGAACACGGTTGACACAGTTGACCTAAAATGGCGGAGGGGAGCTGTCCAACACACAGCACACCACAGAAGCTCTTTGTCAGGTCACTGGTCAAGTGTTAAACAAGTGTGAAGGAGTAACATATGAGCCTCATGTACTACACAGTTGTAAGACTGGACACCGGTCTGGGAATTACATTACATACGGTTAGCAGTGGGGTAAAACAAAAGGTATATGGCGCAATATCTCAGTGAACTGTGTGATTATCTCCCCTAATAAAATTAGCATCATTTTCACACTGAATCAATCACATCACATGAAAGATTTACTAATTGAATTAATTAGAATTAGATAAGACTTTAAGCAATCAGTGCCTTTAATTGTGTTCTTGTTTATAAGATTATAGTATTTAATATAAGCCTACAGATGTATGATCTTAATTTGAGCCAGTTTGGAAATAATCCTGCAGCAACAGGTAATGTGAATTATTATGTAGATTATAATTAATGGACATTCTTTAGGGGTTGATCAACTTTTCGGTAGGGCAAATCAAGTCAGAAATGTCTAAGTGGAAATTACAAACTTTAAAAACCTTTTAAAATGTTAAAGACACTACAAGTTTGCATTTCCTGCTGTGCAGGAAAATTCTCAGCTAAATAAAATGATCAAATTAAGATCCTACATTTGTATATAATTGCCCATTCACTGTTAATCTCTTCTATTAGAGAGAAAGAGAGCGAGAAAGAGAGAGAGACCTTCTCTGTGGTCTATGCCAGCCATGTCAGCTCAGCTGAAATAGTTCTCACTCAGACTCCAAGTCCCAAATAGCATCCTATTCTCTACATAGAGATTGTTACCAAAAGTAGTGCACTATATAGGGAATAGGGTGCCATTTGGGACACAGCTCAGCTCTTTGCAGCATCACTCCCACCAACCCCTAGTGTTTGATCTCTGAGCAGTCTCCTTGACATCCTAATTGATATCCCGCTGGCGCTCCATTGATCTTTTCCACTTGGAGGTGAGATGTTAATTCCAAGGTCCTGACTGAGTGTGGTCAGTAAAGACGAACGCCATGACGCGTATTGAGCAAGTTTGTCACGTTCGTTGAAGGACGGGTCAGACCAAGGCGCAGCGTGATATGCATACACGTTTATTTGAACCGAATAAACAACGACAAAACAACAAACTAAACGAAACGTGAAGTCCAAGGTACACAAACAACATACCTCACACGGAACAAGATCCCACAACCCACTAGTGCCAATAGGCTGCCTAAGTATGGTCCCCAATCAGAGACAACGAGCGACAGCTGCCTCTGATTGGGAACCACACCGGCCAACATAGATCTAGACATACTAGATAGAAAACATAGAAAATACAACATAGAAAATCACACCCTGACTCCTGCTCCTGCTCCTCAGGCCGGCCCGGCCTGTTCCTACTCCTCGCACCAAACCAGTGGTGCGCGTCGCCAGCCCGGCCCGGCCTGAGGAGCAGGAACAGGCCGGGCCGGGCTGGCGACGCGCACCACTGGCTTGGTGCGAGGAGCAGGAACAGGCCGGACCGGGCTGGCGACGCGCACAACCGGCTTGGTGCGAGGAGCAGGAACGGGTCGGGCCGTACTAGGAACACGCACCACTGTCTTAGTGCGGGGAGCAGGAATGGGCCGGACCGGACTGGCAACACGCACCACTTTTTTGGTGCGAGGAGCAGGACAGGGTTCCTTTATTAACCCCCGCTCTTTCTGCTGCCTAACCAGCTCCTCTCGCCGTGCCTCTACACTTTCCTTCTCCCTTTTAGCCTCCTGTAGCGCCTCCCTCTGACCGAATAACTCCTGCTCCCTCTGAACCAATAGCCCCCGTAACATGGTGGCCTCCTCTCCTAACCTGCAGACCTGCCCTTTAACGGCCTCCTGCTGCCTCGTCGTCCACACCGTGTGCCCCCCCAACATTTTTTTCTTGGGGTTGCCTCTCGGGTCTCCGTCGTCGGCACTGTTGGCGCTGTTTCTTCTCTCTATACCGGGCCTCCACTGTCTCCTCCCAAGGACGGCGATCCATCCCAGCCTGAATCTCCTCCCAAGTCCAGGATCCCTTACCGTCCAGGATCTCCTCCCTGGTCCAGGCTGTCTGCTCCTGGACACGCTGCTTGGTCCTCGTTTGGTGGGATCTTCTGTCACGTTCGTTGAAGGACGGGTCAGACCAAGGCGCAGCGTGATATGCATACATGTTTATTTGAACCGAATAAACAACGACAAAACAATAAACGAAACGAAACGTGAAGTCTAAGGTACACAAACAACATACCTCACACGGAACAAGATCCCACAACCCACTAGTGCCAATAGGCTGCCTAAGTATGGTCCCCAATCAGAGACAACGAGCGACAGCTGCCTCTGATTGGGAACCACACCGGCCAACATAGATCTAGACATACTAGATAGAAAACATAGAAAATACAACATAGAAAATCACACCCTGACTCAACAAATAAGTCCCCAGAGTCAGGACGTGACAAAGTTTGATCGTGCACGTTCTAGACACAATCTGGAACTGTGCGAACTCGAATATGAATCATGGAATCAGAACATATAGAATCAAAATAATACAGAGAACACTATCCTAAAACATACAACAGTCATTGTTGATTTGTTGAAATAATACATTTTTATACAGTACCAGTCAAAAGTTTGGACACACCTACTCATTCAAGGGTTTTTCTTTATTTTTACTATTTTCTACATTGTACAATAATAGTGAAGACATCAAAACTATGAAGTAACACATATGGAATCATGTAGTAACCCAAAAAGTGTTAAACAAATCAAAATATATTTTATATTTGAGATTCTTCAAAGTAGCCTTGATGACAGCTTTGCACACTCTTGGCATTCTCTCAACCAGCTTCACCTGGAACGCTTTTCTTGAAAGAGTTCCCACATACGCTGAGCACATGTTGGCTGCTTTTCCTGTACTCTGCGGTCCAACTCATTCCAAACCATCTCAATTGGGTTGAGGTCTGGGGATTGTGGAGGCCAGGTCATCTGATGCAGCGCTCCATCACTCTTCTTCTTGGTCAAATAGCCCTTGCACGGCCTGGAGGTGTGTTGGGTCATTGTCCTGTTGAAAATCAAATGATAGTCCCACTAAGCACAAACCAGATGGGATGCCGTATCGCTGCAGAATGCTGTGGTAGCCATGCTGGTTAAGTGTGCCTTGAATTCTAAATAAATCACAGACAGTGTCACCAAAGCACCCCCAACCATCACACCTCCACCTCCATGCTTCACGGTGGGAACCACACATGCAGAGATTATTCGTTCACCTACTCTGCATCTCACAAAGACACGGCGGTTGGAACCAAAAATCTCAATTTTGGACTCATCAGACCAAAGGACAGATTTCTAACGGTCTAATGTCCATTGCTCGTGTTTCTTGGCCCAAGCAAGTATCTTCTTCTTATTGGTGTCCTTTAGTAGTGGTTTGTTTGCAGAAATTCGACCATGAAGGCCTGATTCACGCAGTCTCCTCTGAACAGTTGATGTTGAGATGTGACTGTTACTTGAACTCTGTGAAGCATTTATTTGGGCTGCAATTTCTGAGGCTGGTAACTCTAATGAACTTATTCTCTGCAGCAGAGGTGACTCTGGGTCTTCCTTTCCTGTGGCGGTCCTCATGAGAGACAGTTTCATCATAGTGCTTGATGGTTTTTGCGACTGCACTTGAAGAAACTTTCAAAGTTCTTGAAATTTTTCGGATTGACTGACCTTCATGTCTTAAAGTAATGATGGACTTTCATTTGTCTTTGCTTATGTGAGCTATTCTTGCCATAATATGGACTTGGTCTTTTACCAAATAGGGCTATCTTCTGTATACCACCCCTACCTGATTGGCTCAAACGCATTAAGGAAAGAAATTCAAATGTCTTTCTTTCATAATTTCATAATTAATAAACTTAATTTCCAAAAAAAACACAGGAAATCTGGTGTTTCTATGTCAAACGGTTTTGTTATTTCAGTCTTCTGCGATGTATATAAAGTGTAATATTGGGAGGCAAAATCAAAACTGAATACATTTCAACTCTGCATCTGACATGGTACAGGTTTCTTCTTTCTTTTAAGCACATAACCATGTGTGTGAGTTGTATGCTTTTGTTTCAAAGTAGATTTTTTAAGACTACCAAGAAACACTCTGTGACCCTGATTTAGCCCACTGCAACAAAAAGTTAAATCATTTGCAAATTATTTGAAGAGGCATCTTTCACCTTTTCGGTCACACTCTTAGCACTCTTACTGTAGGTGTTCTCTAGAGCCTAAAAGGGTTCTACGGCTGTCCTCATAGGAGAACCATTTGAAGAACCCCCTTTGGTTCTAGGTTGAACCCTTTTGGTTCCAAGTAGAACCCTTTTGGGTTCCATGTAGAACCCTTTCCACAGAGGGCTCTACATGGAACCCAGAAGGGTTCTACCTGAAACCCAAAAGGGTTCTACCTGAAACCCAAAAGGGATGTACCTAGAACCAAAAAGGGTTCTTCTATGGAGACAGCTGAAGAACCTTTTTGGAATTATTTTTTCTAAGAGTGCAGAATTAATTGTTTTGGTTTTTGAATTCCTCATACTTCCTGCCTGTGCTAAACCAGTGTGTGGACTGTATTATCGCAGCCGTGCCAGAATGTCACACCCCCACTACAGATGCCTCCAGGCTGGAATACGCTCAGCTCCTCATCGACCCAGACTCAACACGCTCACATCACTTTCACTGTAATTTATTACACTAGCCAAGAGGGCAGTATTGGCCACCTAGTATGTCATCAGTTCTGTTGATTGTGTGACAGGCCCAAAGATATGACATGATGCAAGATACAAGATACGAGGTACGACATGATATGGTATGATACGATATAATACTTTATGTTCCATTTTCATGGACAAATCAATGTACAGTGACTCTGTAAAATCAATTAAAAGCACACTTTTTGAAGAGAGTGATGAATTAATCTTGATTGCAAAAAGCTACTTTGCCCCTTAAGGCCACCATAGATCACTGTAGGTAACAAAATACAGAATAAGTTACAATTGTCACATTTGTATTGTGACCGACACATCATAAATTCCACAAGGCAACACAGTAACCTAGAATATTCTTCTTCTACATTTGTTAAAAATTGCTTTTACAAGAGTGTACACTTTGAGCATGAAATAGAGCTCCGCTCTGTCTTTGTGCCTTTTGAGATTGCGTTCAAAATTGTGTTCCAACTCCCCCTCACCTCTCCTTTCCCCCATTTACTCGTTCCCCCCTCTCTTTACTCCTGTTAAAGGACAACTCCATCCGAAAACTATCTTTTGCTATTTGTTTAATTAGTCCATTTTTGACATAGTCCCAAAATGTTTTCCTTGTCAGCAATCCAGTTTTCAAGATATGTAACTTTCAAAATACAGAAATCATTTTGCATCATGTGTTGCAAATGCAGCATCATATGATCCAAATGCATCATACGGGGATGATTTCTGTATTTTGAAAGTGACATTTCTTGAAAACATTTTGGGACTGTGTCAACAATGGACTAATGAAACAAATAGCAAAAGATAGTTTCGGATGGAGTTTTCATTTAAGTTGACAAAAAATACCATTGTCAGGGCTTTGTACTAGGTGTCTGTTTGGTTTGCCCACATCTTTTTTTTCTTGTGGCTCTTCGATGCTGGCTAAATCCTTTTCAGGGAGGTTTATGAGCAGGGCGTCAGGGCCTGACTTGTGGAGAGAAGCCCTTGACTGTGTTTGCTTTGTGAATAGTCTTCTGACAGGGTGCTGAAGGAGCATGTCAGAGCACTGCTCCCAAGTGTTTGGGTAAAGAGTGTCCTCTACCTCTTGCCTCTGAAGAATCCGCCTCACCGGTAATCTGTCACACCTCCCTCCAAATATAATGGGCTCAGAGATTTTTCGCACGAGTCTGTCACGAGCAATTCTTTCTTTATATGCTTGTCGTCTTTGTGTCTGTCCTCTGCTGCTGCATTTGTCGCCAGTGTCAAACCAAGACATGATGAGGAATGACTCTGGTGATGGGCTCACATTTCCCATCTCACTCTCAAGGACCTTATCAATGAGTGTCTTCAATAGGAATGTTTAAGCTGGGAAGTAATGGCTATCATCTCCATCACAGTAATAGTTACAGTTTTAATGAAAACACTTCACTTTCTTTCTTTCTTTCTTTCTTTCTTTCTTTCTTTCTTTCTTTCTTTCTTTCTTTCTTTCTTTCTTTCTTTCTTTCTTTCTTTCTTTCTTTCTTTCTTTCTTTCTTTCTTTCTTTCTTTCTTCTTTGTCTGTGGTGTCTGTGTCTACCTGCCTGTCTCCATCTGTCTCTCTCCCTCTGTCTGTCTCTCTCCCTGTCTGTCTCTCTCCCTCTGTCTCTTTCCCTCTGTCTGTCTCCCTCTCTCTCTTTCCCTCTGTCTGTCTCCCTCTGTCTCTCTCTCTCTCTCTCTCTCTCTCTCTCTCTCTCTCTCTCTCTCTCTCTCTCTCTCTCTCTCTCTCTCTCTCTCTCTGTCTGTCTCCTTCTGTCTGTCTCCCTCTCTCCCTCTGTCTGTCTGTCTGTCTGTCTGTCTGTCTGTCTCCCTCTCTCCCTCTGTCTGTCTGTATGTCTGTCTGTCTGTCTGTCTGTCTGTCTGTCTGTCTGTCTGTCTGTCTGTCTGTCTGTCTGTCTGTCTCCCTCTGTCTGTCTGTCTGTCTGTCTGTCTGTCTGTCTGTCTGTCTGTCTGTCTGTCTGTCTGTCTGTCTGTCTGTCTGTCTGTCTGTCTGTCTGTCTGTCTGTCTGTCTGTCTGTCTCTCTCTCTCTCTCTCTCTCTCTCTCTCTCTCTCTCTCTCTCTCTCTCTCTCTCTCTCTCTCTCTCTCTCTCTCTCTCTCTCTCTCTCTCTCTCTCTCTGTCTCTCTCCCTCTGTCTCTCTCCCTCTGTCTGTCTCTCTCTGTCTGTCTCCCTCTGTCTCACTCCCTCTCTCTGTCTCTCTCTGTCTCTTTCCCTCTGCCTCTCAGGCCCCAAACCCAGTGGACATGTACAGTGCAAAGTGAAAGGGGGGCGGGAGTGGGGGAATTAGTAATGCAGTAGGGGGCGTAGTATCTATGGCTAGGCGAGAGCATAGAGCGGAGGGAGGGGAGTTGGGATTTAGCACAGCCTGTCAAAGGGCTAATTCCTATGCTGGCGTTGGGAGTGCCTCAGCTTCTCTGCCATGGCTCAGATATTCAGATTTGGGGCTGGGCGGCCATGTGGGCTGGGAGATACTCTGTAGCCGGCTCCTCCTTCCCTCCCTCCCTTCCTCCCTCCCTCTCTCCCCCCCCCCCCACCCAAGCTCCACATTCTATTCAGGGTTCGGCGATGGAGCCTTGGGATGGCGTTAAAAAAGAAGATTAAGTTTCCTCCAGAGCGCAAAGCTCCTTAAGGGTATCTTTGTGCCTCTCAGCCGCCTGGTCAGTGAGGGATGCGCAGTGGGGGCCCTCAACGTGAACTCCCCTGAGACAGTGGGAGGTGTGACGAGGGCGGGAGGGGAGGACGGGGGAGGGCTGACCATCCAGCGATCGACTCCTCCTTGGTCAACATGGACAGCTCTAACACTGATATCCACTTGGAATCTACTTCTCATGCGGGAGTCTGGAAGGGTAATGGTGGCATAGGAATGGATCCCTTGATACTGGAAATGGTACTAATGTGTGGATTTCCTTGATGAGGAGTTGAGTGGGAGTAGTATTATAGTGTATGCATGAATATTGTGTGTGTGGGTACTGTACAGTATGTGTGTATATAAATATAGATTTGCAAGCGTGAGCCAGATTGTGTTAGCTGAGCCTGATTGCGTGTGATATTTCTGTGTTTGTCTGCCCCTGACTCTCAGAGGTCAAAGTTGGGCTCCACATTTGTTGGACGGGTGTTAAACACGTCTCAGAGGAACAAAGTGACGCTCACACACTGTGTGTCTTCATGATCCGATCTGATCTCACCTGAATGCAAACACAACACGCACACATTCCTTACCAAACGCTGTTCGCTATGTTCAGTTGTGAGCATGGAGATGGACATTGGATCTAGCTCTGGACCCGTCCTTACTTCACCTTTTATCAGTAGATACAGTAAGACCATGTGAATAGAGGCAGTGAGTGATCTGGATTAAGCCGTATAGCATACGCACTCACCAGGCTTTTACAGACCACTGCTGAGATTTGATAATTAGGTGACTATTCAAAAAAAAAACGATTTCTAACTTTATCGCCCGCCCTATAGAGCTGATGTCTGTACTTCAAATGGTTCTGTTGGTTCTTATGCTTCTCTTTTGAATCTGAGACGACTAAGGCAGATGGAGGGAAAAAACCTTACGCATTCCTTTAGTTGATTAGCAATACTGATGACTGAGGTTGAATGAGAGAGATAAATCTAATCACCGCTGCAGCTTTGTGGCTATAGGGCTGAAAATGCCTTATCTGGTAATATTCAGAATGAGAGTTTGGCCTCTCTCTCTCTCTCTCTCTCTTTATTTCTCTCTCTCTCTCTCTCTCTCTCTCTCTC